>NW_014577133.1:147134-182119 GCF_000485595.1 Priapulus caudatus | reverse complement strand
AGAGAGAGAGAGAGAGAGAGAGAGAGAGAGAGAGAGAGAGAGAGTGAGAGAGAGTGTTTGTGTGTGTGTGCGTGGTGTGTGCGTGTGTGCGCGCGTGCGTGCGTGTGCCTTCGTGTGGTATGTGTGTGTGTGCGTGGTGTGTGCGTGTGTGCGCGCGTGCGTGCGTGTGCCTTCGTGTGGTATGTGTGTGTGTGCGTGCGTTCGTGTTGTGTGTGCATACGTGTGCGCCCGCACATGAGTGTGTGCGCGTGTACATTTGTGTATAGATATTACCATGCGTTTGTTTATAAACGACCAAGAAGCCTAAACAATCAAGATTGTGATGCACATGATACACTTATAATAGTTAAAATACACTACAGGATTGTATCTGGTTATATTTTAGTACTAAATTACACAATATCTGAAAAATAACAAAACATGAAATATTAACTTTTATGGAACAACTGGATCTTTATTCCACATGATATATTAATTATCTATACATTAATAATTAATAATTAACAATCTGTTTACACAGGACAATATTTGGAGGCTTCGTGTAATAAAAAGTAATCGACGAAACATTGATGCCATTCGTGTGGACAAATTATATTAAACAAAAACTGATTAACCGAAAACGAGGAGCCACGGTGCTTTCCACAGATTTAATCAACCATGCAGCCGCAAAAGAACTGACTCATGAGATGTTTAGGTACACGAGCCTAGACTCGCGTCTATAACACGGATGCAATAACCACCTAAGCATACATCGAATGACCGACCAGCGCAGTATGGCACAGAATGAGCGCGCGCGCCTCCCTTCACGTTCCAAGAGTACACCACAGAAAACCCGACACACACACGCGCGCGCGCGCTTACGGATCAACGTCGAACAAAGACTGCGAAGCTCGAGTTTCGCGCAGCACAGAGAACCTCTAGATCTCCCCCCGACAGAAGCAACCACCTCTTGTTGGATAGACATACCGTCTAGAAGGCGCGCGCCTGAATTACTTACAGCACGACCGATGCGAACACCAATGTTTCAATATAGGCCCACACTCACGTGAGAGAAACGCACCGTTCGAAACAGAACTTGTCAAACCTCGCGGCAACGCATGATTGACGGCGATCAGAAACGAACGATCACTGTCTATTCTCGATGATTCTCGACTTTCACGTGACGTACTTCATGCGATAAGGCGCAGCACGCCAAGTGTTACCCAATGTCCAGACAGGCATAGCAAAGGGCTTCCTTCCCCTGACGTGCTCCATGCGATAAGGCGCAACACACGCACGCCAAGTGTAACGTAATGTCCAAACAGACATAGTGAAGGGCAGAAAAATATTTCGTCGAGCTTTCAGCGCGTCAGACGACGAAAAACCAGTGTCAGTGAAACGACGAAAGGGCTTCATAGCACAGGATTTATACGATGCTCCGCCAACTTGTTTTCCAGCCAAACAAGCGTAACGTTAACACCATCGTATTACCTTTAGCGTACGCGTGATACAATGTGACGTAACGGAAGGTTGGCCCCGACGATATGACTAAACCAGATCAATGAAACTGGCGCTAATTAAGACACAGATGCCGCGTAGGTTATATGAAATTTCACGGGATAATAGATGTTTCCGATCCCAGTTACCCTTCCCGACCTCTACGCAGTCTGATCAGCGGGGAAAGACGGAGCTCGTGAGCCGGAAAATACCTGGCAAAGGTATCTCTACTGGTGCATGAAATTCCCCTAAATGACCTACCGCGATGTGAATGCACATAACGATCATACTAGGCAGCTAGCAGAAACGTGGATCTTTGGTGACGCAGGAGCATTTTCCTTCTAATATAGAGAGAGCGATACATAGTAATGGAGATGGCAAATGTGGCTGTGTGGAGGGGGTGTGGAAGTGGCAAATTCAGTATTCAATCATTTACTGTTCAACTCACGTGCCAGTACCGCGGATCTAGAAAATAGAACGGTATTTACTGGTAGAGTAAGAAAATATAATCAACGTAATTCGTGCAAAACAGACGCGTGAGACGAATCATTTCGTATTCAAGTAATTTGTGCAGCTATGACATCCCGATATCATTCAATTTTCCCACAGAAATACCAGTGAAAATGTCCTACCTCATAAGAGCTACGACTGCTGCTTCTAATACTATTACTACTACTCCTACGACTACGTTTATCAGTAAGCTACCGGTTACGATTCACTCCGTTGACTTGATCGATATAGACGTGAGATATAGATATCGATGTCGATCAGGAACACGTGTGCGTGCAGAAGTTCCATCGAGCAGGAGAACGTCGGCAGTACTGCCTGGCAATGATTCCGCCCTCACTCACTCCTCACAGCCACGTCGACGCGGGTAGCCGCAGTGTTCAGCGTCGTCCATCACATGCGTATTCAGTGGACGCTCACAGACGGCGGACCGAGACTGCGCGGCGACATCTTTACCGTTACACAGTACGTTATAGGCACTTCAGGCTGCCTAAAAGCTACTTTAAATGTTAAATTATCCAAAGTAAGGAAATCTGCCCGACTGCTATTCCAAATGTGATAGTTCAGTGGTGATAACATCATTATAAGCTAGAGGGTCGAGCTGGTGGCGAAGGTGACGTCGTCACAAGGTCACGCTTACCGTGGTGATGACATGCACCAAGCACAGCGACAGTAGTCAGTGATTCAGGATTGCCGTGGTACAACAGCTGTCGATTCAGCTGCTGTTGCTCAGCGCCTACGCAACGCAACCAAGGTTCGCTTTACTGTGTTACTTACTCGCGTTACCAATTTCACCTTTGCAAGATATACCTGCGCAAGACTAGATGCATTGTTCGAATTCGACACAATCAAACTAGCACATTTAAACATGTTCCTGATGTGGGATAATGTGGCACGGTGACAAGAGAAAGCGACTCGAGTTAGCTTTATAGGGCCTATTCCCCGCCAGTAGTGTGGAGCACATGAATTTGGCAGGCGGTACCACTCAAGAAAGATGACTGATGATGGCAGTTCAATACCAAACATGCCTGGCTCCTGGAGCACAACGCTTTGATCACACTGTCTGAACGATTCAAACGGGTGCCACCCAGAGGTTGCCAAGCAATGCGCATGCGCACTGAAACCCTCCCGAAACCTAGATGAAAGATTTGATTTGACAAACTATAGCGTGCACGCTGGACAAGAACGAACACACACACGCTCACATGCACGCACGCACGAACACACGCACGTACTCATGCACACACACACACATAATAGATTCTATACTAACGTCTTTCAAATTAGAAAAACTTTCAAAATAATGGTGTTACTGCTTGGTCAGAAATACTAGAGGAATCAAACTTGCGACTACGTGTCGACTCATCATAAATAACAAAACAGATGAAGCAATGCGTTAACTGTCTGTCTGTCTGTCTGTCTGTCTGTCTGTCTGTCTGTCTGTCTGTCTGTCTGTCTGTCTGTCTCTGTCTGTCCCATTAGCACCAGTAGGCCTCTCAGCACGAAACACGCCTATAAAAGTTAGGAAAATGTCCCACTTTGGCAAATATATACAACTCGGATTCACGTATTACGAAAAAACAAAACGACGCCACTTATGATCAATAACAAATACTGTTGAACATTTGCTACGACGATGCCACGATCTACAACAAGTACAAGTAATCGGTAACCGTACTAGCCATTTCACCACAGCAGATTTGCATACTGCAAGTAATACGCCATCCTGGGTAATTAGCAGTGTTGTAGTCCGCACCCACCCCCCCCGAGTCCAAGTCCGAGTCCCCCCCCCCCCCGAGTCGCAGTCCGAGTCCAAACACGGTTTTGATAAAAAGATTTCCTAAACCTATAATTTCGACACCCAAAACCCTTACACTTTGAAACCTAAAACGTGAGTCGTAAATTTCTTTATAAAATTTCAAGGTGGCGACATTGTCAGGTAACAATTAAAATAAGTAGACAAGATGCACGAGTCCCCTGCACTCATTGTAGCCACACCAAACCCGCACTCCCAATGCCATACCTGGCCTCGCCCCCACCCCGCACCCCCCACCCTCCCCACTCCCCCCGTCCACCACCCACCCCCCCGACAGCTCCAACCCAACACCCCCTCCTCTCCCGGCAACTAACCCCCATCCCAAAGCCCGACCCCCCCCCAGCCCCCCCACCCACACGCCGCCGCGAAACTCTTCAACAACACCGAGATTCTTATAGGCTAAGCACCACAGCACTCACTTGCAAAAATCAATGTGAATAAACAGCTAGTCGCATAAATTTAGTGTAGACAGTTTTAGTTTAAATTTCTTGTAAAACTGCGTGATTTACAATATGTACAGTTATGTACAGATGTAGTGGCCCTCGAGTCAGAGTCGAGTCCGAGTCCGAGTCCGAGTCATTGCACTCCGAGGCCAAGGCCAAGGCCGAGACCAAAGAAACCGGCCTCGAGACCTACAACACTGCTATTTAGTAACCAGTGTCTAGGTAACTTCTAGCGCGGGATCGATACCCTCTAAAACAAAGACCCGTCACGTAGCAGTGACATGAACTCCTAAACTTGAAATACTCACACTCCGCTCGACTCGAGTTACCACTAAGCAAACAACCCCCCTCCACCTACCTTTACCCCCCCCCCCGAGTAAACCAGCTAACAGCAGCATGTAGCGGGGAATCACTACCACTTCTAATTCCACCCCCAGAGTCACCACAGAGACTGACTCCATAAGTCGTTGGAAACCATGTCAGCTCAGTCACAGGAACTAGCGGCGTCAGTCTAGGCTGCACCCACTCACGCTTTCGAGTACTTCCAACGATCAGCACTATTACCTATATATGGAACAAGGACCAGGATCGAGGGGGGGGGGTATATCACGCCTACCTATAAATAGTACCACCGCAAGACGAAACCTGAAGAGAGTCGGTGAACATCTAGCATTCATCATTCAGCCGAATCGACTGTATCGTAGCTATAGCGACACGAGACACGAGTGCTGCACAACGCGCAAAGCTTTTCTACCGCCCCCTGGTGACGAAACGAGATCACAGGACATCGGGAGCAACTCTTGAACGACGACGACAACGACACACACAATGCGTCATGCACTGACGAAACGCTACGAGTCACTATAAACTTTAATGTCAACATATCTTGGCACAGGGAAACACATCTTGGTTTGCAGGGGGGAACTTTACAATGACCTGCGAGTTTTCGTCCCGCATTACTAGGCAGTGATGCACGTCCCCTGCCGGCCACCACGCCACCACACTAGCAATGAATAGGGAGATACTCCTGTACACAGCTGCACAACATACGGCCGCACAAGGCTCTTTCCTACGTTATCTTACAAACGCCTGTCTTGAAAATATACAGTAGTAATATACACCAACGATTTTACATAATTCATGCACGGAGTCGTCGAGAGAAATGACACAGTAGCAAAATCTACGTCACCATGGTCCAGTCATGCTAGGTTAATAACTAATTTCAGTCCACAAACCATGCAATTCTGAGCTGTATATATATGTATACGTATATACACACACACATATATATATCGATAAGTAACACAAGATGAAAATTTACTATTATCATTGTACTGATCCCCTACAATGAGATAAAAATGATCGTTTTCTCCCATGTTTTCCATCACGTTTTTTACAGCATTTAAAAGACCTTGCTCAAATGTATTAGCAGTTTCATCTGGACAGAAGGCTTATGCTCATCACGTGAATGGCTGTGAACAGCACTGTTTGCAGGTTCTGTCGTACTGTGTGGACACACTAGTCTAGCTTGAAACTATATAACTGTCAGTATATTGATTATTTGCACACATGAAATAGGCACTACTGTGCCATCTTCTCATTACAAATTATCAGCAACTTCCCGGTACATATAAATGCAAGCCGGTTTGTTGACCATCACCGCCACCTAGTGGCGACTCTTAAGGGATCAAATGTATGTATATAGCATACAGGGAACTCTGATGGCATATATATCTTCCGATTACAACATCGGTTTTTTTTATGACAGACTCCACCCCTACAACAACAATACAATCGGCAATCCCCTCCTCTAATTCACTGCATACATGGGGAGATATAGTTACCATTTACATTCGTTTTCCTCAGCAGAGGGAGACACTTGCACATTTACTAAGTAGGAATAGGTAATGTGACAAACGAGGTAGGAGAACAGAGGTGGTATTACTATCACCAGCAAACGGAACGTTTGCACACAGAGACCCTTACTGAGTGCAAAACCATGTGAGATCAGCATGTGCCTATTTAACAGATCCATTAATGGTGAACAACCCTTATTAGGCTCCACATAAAATACGGAAATACGTGATCTCACGGCCCCGGGACTCTGTAATTGGTCAAGTACATGATCTTTCTCGTTTTGTTCATCCATTCCTTTCCCAGTTGCATAGTAGCAGCCGAAAGGCTTCCTGTGTGTGAATGCAACATAACAATGCCCACGTTGATGTTGTTCCCATCGCTATTACGGTTCTGATCTCGAGCAACCCACCATAGCATCGTCGTGCTTGTTAAAACATGCACGCGGGGACTTTCGCAATACATGCAGCTGCTTGCGGTACAACAACCAGTGGCAACACACCCCCGCAAATCCTCAGAAATTTACAAATTACACTTTTCGACACGTGTTGGAAAAAAGAGCACAGCGTAATAATAAATTACAACAATCTTAAATGATTACCGAAAAAATACGCGATCACCTACCACTTCCAAAACCGACACGTCACCTACTTGCTCCCTTACGACGACGAGCCACAATCCTACACTTTCTTCAAGACAAAGTTCTGAAGTATATCTTGCGCCATCTTCAGGTCATTTCGTGCGATTGCGAGTGCTCTAGTCGCTACATCTTGAGCGTAGCCCTCGGCTGTTAGGCATGCAATATAGTTCACATTGATGTTTTCGTACGATCCTCTTGCCTCCATCTCATTATCACTGTTGTTTTCTAGGTCTGCGTTCTGCATTCTGCCAGCAATCGACTGCTGACACCTGCAAGCAAAGGATTGAATGAACATCTATGAGCATCAGCGATGAATTTACTTACAAAACACGTAAGTTCAAACGCAGAAAACCCTTCGAAACAATGACCAGAAACCGATATCACTGGCGATGATTGAAGCTACACTAACATACAGCGGTGAGGATGAAGACTGTGAAACTATACGTGAACAAGAAAATTGTGACAACAAATAGTATGCGCCTGCACCCAAACTTTATCACTCTGTAGTTTTACCAATCTAGCCAAGCGGCTCCCTGACACTGTCATGCAACTTCAATCCGATTTCGTAATAGCTGACATTGACAGTCATATGCGACGTAGGCCTACTTCTTGTCTCAAAATCTTGCCCCATTCTCTACAAATTTGCACTGATCTCAGAAATGGACCTGGTATCTGCAAATCCGTGGAAAATTCTAATCCCTGATTATTTACTTGGTTTTTTTAAAATTTACTACAACCATTGGAGCCAGTATTAAATGAGCGAAATCAAACCAAATCAAATGCAAATCAAATCAGCATCGCATAAAATTGCAACATTGAGACCGTACACATTTCATGTTACTACAAGAGTGAAAAATAATATTAAATGTGAACAGTGTGCAACAGAGCAGCATAAATGATAGCACGATTCTAAAATGTTGTTGTTGCCTATAACAACAACACGGAAATTTAATACTGACACCGTTCTGTTGTTAAATAAGCGTACAATTATACTGTACTTGGCTACGTATTTTCCCGTACGCACACACATATAACCACCGACTGACACAATTTCCTTGCTGCACATTCCAACTGCATTTCAACCACAACAGTGTTTCCGATTATCATAACAGATGACGTACAATTTGGGCGAAAGCAGCTGCAGCGATGGAGAGGTGCTGTGGCCACTGGAATCTCGATCCTTGTGAGGCTTTGTACTGGAGGGCGGCACCGGAGGTGGTCGACTCGTCATACTTGTGGAGTTAACATCTGTTGATGGCAATACGAAGATGAATCATGCTGGTCTAATCGACTGAAGATGTGTAAACTTGATGGATGGGAATAATTTGCTGTTAGTGAATAATTAATATGGTTGCAACTTGTGTATCCATTCACAACGTCAATAAGAGATTGAATTAAAAACAGAGAAATTACACGACAGACACTAAACAGTGTTACAAGAGATATTAAAGATTTACTTGGCTATGCTAAAACAATGACAAAAACAAATAACAACACCAACAACAACAATAACAACAGCCAGAACTAGCTATCATACCAGTCTTGCTGTCTCCCGCATGCAACTCGTCTGCTGTATTTGGCATGATCTCGGCATAGTTCAACTGTGAACCAATAGGGGGCGACTTCGTCCTACTGGGATGACTAGGTACGGGCGGCGGCGTCGTCGAAGCCTCCAGTGTGCGTGTCCGCGGCACGGGCACAGGCGGCGCCACCTCTCCGTGCTCCGCCGAGCGAAGGACGGGGAGCAGTGCCTGGTTGTAGGAGTGCAGCGGCTCGCTGACTCTCACCATGCCGTGCTGCTGCTCGCTCCCGCCGCTGCCGCCGCCGCGACTCAGCGGCAGCGGC
Organism: Priapulus caudatus; assembly: GCF_000485595.1. Lineage (NCBI taxonomy): Eukaryota > Metazoa > Priapulida > Priapulimorpha > Priapulimorphida > Priapulidae > Priapulus > Priapulus caudatus. The sequence continues at coordinate 173,538 of NW_014577133.1, read as the reverse complement.
GGGGGGTCCGTCGAGCGCGCGTGCGGCAGGGCGGGCGGCGTGTCAGCACCTCGCGCGTGGTGGAAGGCGTCCGGCGAGCGGCCGCGGCCGTGCGCGACGTCGGACGAGCGGCTGAGCGGTAGCGGCGGCGGGTCGGCGGCGGTAGCGGCTACAACCCGCGCGTGCGCCGCATGCCGCACTTCGGCGTACGAGCCGCCCGCCGATGCGCCGCCCGCCGTAGACGTGGTCGGCAACGAGTTGCACCTCTCTGCGGAAACAAGCAAACGGCGGATTGGCGGCGGCGCGAGGCGTCAGGGAGACTGCTTAAAACGACGTCAAAAAAACTGCTTAAAACGACGTCAAAAAGACCGCTTAATACGACGTCAAAAAGACCGCTTAATACAACGTCAAGACTGCTTAAAACGACGTCAAGAAGACCGCTTAAAACGACGTCAAGAAGACCGCTTAAAACGACGTCAAGAAGACCGCTTAAAACGACGTCAAGAAGACCGCTTAAAACGACGTCAAGAAGACCGCTTAAAACAACGTCAAGAAGACCGCTTAGAATGACGTCACGAAGACCGACCGCTTAAATCGAGGTCAAGAGGTCCGCTTAAAACGACGTTGGAAGCCACGTTCGTAACACGCGGCCGGAAGCCGCAGTCGAAAGCTGCGATCGGCAACGCGCGCACGCGTGAAAACGGGCAAACCTTGTAATAGTGGAGCCTCGTCGGTTGGCGGCGCCGGCGGCTGGCGTCTGCTGATATGTGGCGAACTGGTTGGCGACACTGTCGGTGACAGTCGGCGTGGAGGGACGGGCGGGGGCTTCTGGTGGTGAAGGTCTACGTTGCGGCGACTGGCCATCGGACTGTTACCCGGCGATACGAAGGGGCTGTGCTGCGGAATCAACGCGCGAGAGTCATCACCCGCGTTGGTAACGCATCACGCACGACAAATTCACTTAATTAAAGTATTAAAAGTGTTGTAGAATTTGAATTACAATTATTAAAAACGACGCAGCGCCAAACAAAATATGTGAGAATAGCTGCTATCAGTGCAAATTTGTTTTCCTTAAGAGTCAAATTATCACACTGGGTAATTCGGCATTGCTGTGCCTACACAAACTGACACGTATTAAGACCATAACAACATCAATGACCAACTCACTGAATCGGTCAATGGTGCAGATAAGGATAGTGTATGAATACTGCTGACAGTAGATGGCAGCCAACTTACATCCTAAAAATTAAAAAAAATTTAATTAATGCTGCATTTTCAACATAAAATTGTTAAAACATGATAAACACGCACCCAAATTGGCACATGCACGTAAAACGATGGCGCAAAAACGTAGTTTCTAAGCCATGTTCCACAGTGACGGCATTAAATTTGTACAAATGGGCCTGCTCATACAAAGTTTGAAGTGTGCTTTTACTACACAGCACGTCGGATGGCTCCGACACCAATGACATCCCACATCAAGCCCAACAACTGAGAGGAGAGCTTAGCACGGGCTTCCGCCTACTGCCAAGAACTCCGCTCAATAACCAGTTAACGAGGTTACCATTGACGTCGGCTTCCCTGGACTGTTAGGTTGTGGTATAACGCCAATACCCCACCCCCCACCTCCCCGGCGCGAAACCAGAGCGACGCGGCTGTAGCCGACTTCTAGCGCACCTCTAGCGAAGAATCGTCGTCGTCCAGGTCGATGAGATTCAGCGACCTGTTACAGCTGCTGCCGCTGTCCTTCTCCGGCATGCAGCGACGGGAGCAGGCGCGTGGCTCGTACGGATCGACGACGATCAGCTCCGTGCCCTTGATCTCCGCTCGGCAGAACGGACAGCCCTGCCCCTCCGAATCCTACGAGAACCCGTGTCGGTAAGAGGAGCGGAGAGCGAGATGGCGCGCCGTCTCGTCGCCTTTTCTAATAGACTGGTGGTCAAATTTTTTACTGCTGATGGCCCAATGCAGTTATTGCAATGAATAATTTGATGTGCATGATTTTCATTTTTTTTTTTTTACTTGTTATAAAGCTACATTATATATATATATATATTGGATCGTGGATTGTAAAATTTGTGTAAAAAAAAATTATTGGGTTGAACGTTTGACGCCTGCTTTCACAAACCTAGCTAACACTCTGGTTAAGTGAGATTATTATCATTACTGGTGCCACGATAACATAACGATTGGTAAACCTATTGTTTCTTTCGATTTGCGCGAGCGACGATTGGACGCTCGCACGTGTGTAGGCGTACCTGCCACGCGGTGAGACATGGAGTACAGAGCAGGTGACCGCAGGGCTCGATGCGAATGTCCTTGTCATTCTCCGTGCAGATTTTACACAGCTGAAACGTTGAGCCCATCTCCAAGTACAGGTCGTACTGCTCCTGCAAAAAGCCACAAAACATCCAGTTAGCCATAAAGAGACAGACCGCTGGAACAGGTTCATGCGTAGCAGGACACGACTGCTGACCTTAATATCGACGCGTGTGGGAGAATGCAATGCTTGCGAGGGCAGCAATGCGTGGTAGAGATGACTGCAAGAGAAATACACCCTTCCATCTTAGGCATTGAAAAACTTTCATGGTTCTAGTCAAGAGTTATTTATGATAGGCCATGGGTGTCTACGGAAATTTATATAATCAGTCAAGTACCCATGCACCAATAACACAAACTGTGTCAGTGTAACAGTAATTCGAGCCAAACTGAAACCTCTACTGAGGACTTTTCTCGGAAGACGATTTTGCTTGAAATTTCAAGAATTATACATTTCCGAAGGAAGAGATTCATGGCAAAGTGTGAATGCGTGATAATACGATCACGGGGGAGTATGAAATAAGCACCAACCTGCGACACTTTGATGTGATCTTCAGGGTGCTCCTGTATAGCCCAACTTAGGTCTGGATTCATGTGCCTGCCATCTGGGTACAGGTAACTGTAGGAAGTTCGTAAAAAATATTTGTATGAGTTAGGATTACGCAGATAAAACCATTTTTAAGCACTCAATGACTTTACATCGGCTTAATTTGCATAAAATCATTTAGATTCTGCATGCACCGTGTAAGTACTTCAGGAGAGCACAAACTCGCGCAATCACTAAGCAGATGAAGAGACGTACAAGCCCTCCCTGTAGCCATCCAACAGTGCCTGGCACAGCGACTTGTTCTGGGGAATGGTCTGTAGGATGCTGCCGTCTGCTGTGACGTAGCCAATGGCCCACTGACCCAGCCGTGTGCAGCTGAGCCGAAAGACATAGCTGAAGGATACCAACGCATTGCAATGATTAGAGTAACGAAGCCAGATTGTGTGCAAGTTTACAGCAACTGTTGTCTACAAATGGGTGAAATTCACTTTAAGGACACAGGTACTGGCATGCTAAGTTGTACATTTAAATAGGTAAAATAATTCTACTGTTTCTAACTACAGCTTGTGTAGATGTTATTGCCTACACAAAGTTACCACACCGCATTTGGAAGGAATATGTAGGAAGCACGGCATCACGTTGCAGTTTCTGGCATGTAGACTGCGAATTTAATTTGAAAATTGAATAGATTGTGAATAAAATTACGAATCAGCTAATTATGTATGTGCAACTCATTCCAATTATACACATACAGGTACCTAGGAAATCACATGTTGCACGCTCATAATTAACTAGAGGTGTGCCGGATCTTGAATCTGTCCAGACAGCCTAACCAGAACCACAACTTTCTCAGAGTTTCGGTAACGGCAGAAACTCTTCATAAACAGTCAGCCAAAATCAGAGCATTTTTCCAATTTGAGTTGTCACTAAAAAAATCTTACTGCCATGCAATTATAATTTTAGAATTGTACTACCTGCTTTATTGTACTAGATGTTCCCTTGAATATATATATATATAATCACCCTGTTGAGATAGAATTTCTTTTGAACTAAAAGCAGCAGTCACAAGTGCTGTGCCTAAAAATTGGCTGCTAAGGCTAATTTATTCAGGTCAAGTAATTTCACACGACATGGGGGCCAAATTTGTCGTGTTTATCTCCTGCAAGTTACGATTCTGGCACAAAGTTCAGATCCGGTGCACCCCTAACCGACATGCTCACAGATGTACATATGCACACACCACACATGCACAACAACACACCTTCCTGGTTTGTTGATGTATTTCTGCAGTCTCGCCTTCACTTCATCATACGTGAGGAAGGCAACATAAGCAGGATGGGTGACAGCCAGGAGATTCCAGTTCCGTAACAGGCTCACCCACGGCTGGAACAGCCTGAAAAACATGGGGCACCACATTCTTAGCATTAAAGTAGTCACTACTACCATGAGTGAGATAATAAGATGGTACAGTGGTCACCGCTTTATCAGGGCCTCAGATAAACTGGCTCATCGCTTAAATGGCATATACGACTTTGATAAACAATCCTTACAAACGTTTTGTTCACCGCACAATCACAACCACAGGGTAATCAGGACATTTTCATGGTTCACGACCTGTCATAATACAGTGTAGAACCCATTTCTCTTTCATACTTCAAATCTGAGTGTTTTCTAGCTCATCAAGAAATCTTAATCGTAAATTAAATCGTGAATTAATTTCCAACGGCATTATTACGAGGCAGGTAACCCAGTCTAACACGAGGTAGAGTAGACTGGTACACTTACCGACCACTCCTGCCATTGTATTTTTTGTACATAACACTAGGGGTAGAACCCACAATAACAAAATACAAACAGTGGACATGGCCAAAGGCAAATGGTAAGTCAGATCCAGAACAGTATTGTAAAGCTGTCAATAGTAAAACTACATAATACAAATGAGTACAATGATATAAGAAGATTTACAGTACCAGTATAGTTGGTATGTATATGCAGTGTTGGAAATAAGACAAAAATTCCATCCGGTCCTGATTAAAAAAATTTCTAAATCCGCAATATAAGCTACAGTAATTTTCTTGAAAATTAGCCAGTCCTGCTCCAAAAGTAGCCAGCCCTGCTGAAAAGTTACCAGTCAGGGACTATGGGACTGGTGCTATTTCCAACTCTGGTATATGTCAGGTTTTCTGATTTATGAGTGATGAACTCGATTTGGAACCAGCAAACCAGCAAGTTCACCCCTACATTTTGGTATTTTTATTCCATTGTTGTTTTGAATTTTCCGATGGCTTTGCCCATGCAAAACAAACATTTTCACCTCACATGCAGTGCTTCAAATTTACACACAGAGTGTCCCAGATTGCATCTCAGAGCTTCTACAATTCAAAAATATTCCGGGGGGCATGCCCCCGGACCTCCCTAGCACTGAGCAGCACCCCCATGATATAATGAAAAAGCTAGGAGAACCCTGGGGATTATGATTATGGACATTGATAATGACTAATAAACACAAGGAAGAACATGATATGCTGTTTTATTACTGTAATTTGCTCCAAAATTGGCGGGCTTACAGCTTTGCTGGCGGGCCTGCAGCTTTTAGGAGCAATAGGCCCTGCAGGCCTACAGCTTTTTCTGCTCTATGGCAAACACTGCCGACACTCACTCATGTATATTAGCACGCACCTTGTAAACACATCAAACTCGAAATTAGAAATGTAGTCATTGCAAGTGAGGTCTATTGTGGACTTTAGAGCCATCGCCTCCAGTCCCGAGCTTATTGGATGTACTTGATCCAGTGTCTCGCGAAATATTTTCCATGGCACTATTGTTCTGCAATGAGAATGTACACGTTATACTTACTAACGATTCACAAATCATGTGTTATTTATATATACTGCACTTTGCTGCAGATAAGATTCTCCGATACATCAGATGTGCAATTAGAAAGTAATAGTCGCCGAAGAGTAGACTGTATAATATCCTTCCTCACTACCAGGTATACGATCACTAGAAATGAGGCCGCAAACTTGTTTTTACCTAGCAGATACCAGTATTTCATACCACTAATGAGCATGTATATACTGATACTATGTATATCATGTATGCAGGGCTGCCAACTCTCACGCATTGACCGTGAGACTCACGCATTTTGACCAAATCTCACGCTCTCACGCTGATCTTACAATATCTCACGCACAGCAAAAAAATGCTGAGATATCTCACGCATGAATATCTCTTCATGAATAAAACGCTGAAATATCTCACGCACAGCAAAAAAAATCTTACAATATCTAAAAACAGTCACTTTAGTATGCACCGAATTGCACAAATTAAAGTTATAAAATGCAAAAGCTCCCTACCGTGGGAGGGGGAAACCCGCCTCCCACACCCATCCCCCACTCTGTCGCTTCGCTCCCTCGCATCTCACTCTCGCCTATCACCCAATGTTGGCAGCCCTGATGTATGTACTATGAGTGAGCATTGGTTAGTATATACTGTATGTTATTCTGCTATGCGACTAACATACCTCTTGTAGCTATAACAATCATATCTAAACACAGCACTAGTGAAGCTTTTCACAACTATCTCATACAAACTTACGCAACAGTATTCTTGGATATTCCGTTCCTGCTTACTATTAACACATAGACGTATGATATTGGTTACGGTATACTCCTGAACATGTAATTTCAGCTCAAAATCCTCACTGATCGTGACTTTTAGCATATATCGGATGCAGACTGGTTTTTGGCATTTTCTGAGAAATAAAATGCACCCTACAAGACGTGAAATACGGTACTTGACAACAAACTTATTATGTGAGTCTCTCTCTGTCCATTATCTAATTTTTTTTCAATATACACAGCTTCAACTACACAACACAGACCGCCGTGCACAAACCATGAGGAAAGTGGAAGAAGACACTGATGGAAACCAAATATTGTGTCTTGCAGTAAGAAAGACACATGAGCTAATAACATGAAAATAGCATGGTTTGTGCAAAACGACCTGATGGTCTGAATACATTTCACTGTAAAAATTTCATTAGTAAAGTGACTCATGAAAGAACCATGATATACACAGCACTTATTCAGGTAGTTTTAACACATCTAACTCTCATTTACATTTCAATGATATCTGTAACTAATAAATAATTAAACACATATTATTAATTCATACATATACAGCAAGTATCATTTATATTATGATCGGCATATGTTTGCGAAAAGAACCACGTATGCTACATTTATTCATGTACAAACGCATGAACACGCACGCACACACGCATGCACGTTCGTACACATTCACACATGTACGCACGCGCATACACACTCACATGCACGCACACGCACACGCACACACACACGCACGCACGCACGCACGCACGCACGCACGCACGCAAACAAGCACACATAAAAATATGCAAAGGCTGGCCATGCATTGGCTCTAGGCGCAGATCGCGGCCTCCGTACTCCACCTAACTATGCAAACCAAATTAAAACTTGACACAATGACTAATATCATCAAGAGTACATAATAGAGATTACATAATCTCGCGCTCGCCCACGACTCCTCCAACATCCTGCAGTGACAGACTCAATCATCCGTGCTCTGTGTTCGGTGAGTAAACTCGCAACATAACGTCACCTAGCTCTAGAACTATAGCCCTTCGCTCTGCCACAGGTACACTGCCACATGCCATAAAATTCGTAGTGCACTGCCTTTCCGAACATCAGGGTTCGTGGGTAAAATAATTATTTACTTGTGAAAAACACAAATTAACATTAAAATTAAATTTACATGTACCTCAATGAGGTCCAATACCGATGCCTTTCGGTTTTCATGTGGCCTTTGATCGGCTGTGAAATGCTCTAAACAAACTGCTTTACATTACAATTTCTAACGTTCTACAGTCTGCGTTTATTCAACTTGCAACTGAAATTAATTTTCAGGCCGTTACCAAATCAAATAAACTGCTAGTGCTATCAATCAGGAAGGCATGCTGTACAGTGTACACGCACACAGCGTAGTAAAACGACTGAACGTACGTACACCTGGCAGAGGTTTTACTGCACCTACAAACGCAGTTCCTCTCTGAACCAGGAAATGATAGCAAGCATAATTCAAACTATGCGTGGAACACTGGAAAGGGCTTGCCACGCGCAAATATTTCGACAGTTGAAACCGTAAAGTGTGAGAATAAAAAAAAATAAGAATGGCACCACACCATTGGCTATGGTATCGCAGCAATATTATATATTGTTTACTTCAAGTGGTATCCGAATGGCTCGTGTCGCAAAAAAATCAGTGGTGGTAGTTAGAGGAAGGGAAGGAGAATAGCTGCCGTATAGTAGCTGGTCGCAATACCATGGTGCGGAGAGCTCCGTGGACGCATTCGTGTGCTTCACGGACGGATCAGCTTCATTTACTGCCCGTGCAAATTTCGGTCTGTTGTAATTTCCCACTGGATGCAACAGTGACAACTGGCCAATGTGTTTCCAACATACGTCACTAACAGCTGAAACTAATATTATTATACACTACTACTGTACATATTAGCAGGAGCGTATAATTATATAGGTTATTATTCTAGATCTATCTAGACTATTATTCTAGATCTATCTAGATTATTGTTCTAGATCTATATAGATCTATTATTATTCACTCCTGATATTATATTATACATTCCATATGTGACTGTTACTGCAACTGTTGTAGATATAGACATATATATAACATAGGGTATAATGTAGTATAGTATAATTCTCTCCCCGCGTCATTCAATGGTTTATTGCAGTCAGTCGTGTGCTAATCCTTACGGTTGGGTTTGCTAGAAGTGTCAACAGGAAACTGCAAGCTGCAATGCATATACACTGGACTTACTCACCCCCACCACACACACACACGAACACACACCATCTGTGTTTTCATACTCACCTGAACGATCGCGGCAAAGGCCCACTTCAGATCAAGGAGCAAGTTTTAGACTGACACATTCGCGCGCGTTTCCCCCTCCCTTAACATCTCGACTTGGGGGTATACACTGCGGAGGAAACGCGATCACGAATCTGCAATCTACTCGTTGGCGCTCATCTGTGGGAGACGCAAGTTTACACCAGCCTGCTCTAGATTTCTAGGTCACCGTGGACTTACATAGCCATTACCGTTGATTGACTATACTCCTGTAATGTCTGCGATCGTTCCCCGCCGTTACACTCAGCTGCTGAGGGCGGCAGCGTCGGCGCCGTAACAACGCAGCATCCGTTAGACACGCAGGGAGCTCTCAAACCGGGAGAACTCAGTCGCAGCACGGCGCGGGCGACAGTCTAGGGCGAAGCAGAACGCCAAGCTCACGGCCATTCATGACAGGCCTAGTCTGTCTCTACGAGGGGCCCGGCGTTAGTATGAATCAGAAGTGGCCAGTGTCATTCATCGACTTCCGCCGTTTCATTCATGATTTAGCCGCGCCGGTCACAAGTGTTTTGTGCACGACCGTTTTGGCCGTTTACGCCGTTTGTGGTTTTCATCTGCCCCCCGTGCTGTGGAAAAAATATCCTGAGATGCTTAGTGAATGTTAATAGCACACCCGAACCCACCACATGTATGCGCGTACACGCCAACAGGCACACATGTATACACCCACACACGCACATATACACCACGCACACGCCACACGCACACGCACACACACACACACACACACACACACACACACACACACACACACACGTACACGCACACATGCATACACAAAAGCATAAGGATAAAGCCAAGTACGTACCTGCACGCACACACAAACACACCCATGCACTAAATCTATGCAGGACTGTGTCCTCAGAATATAACATCAAAAGTCTATCAATCACGTGCGAGTGCGAGTGCGTGCGTGCGTGCATGCATGCGATGGACTACTACTAATGATAAGATTCATTACTGTGCAATGTCTTCTGCCGTATTATGTACTCAAAAGATACTCTATCAATTCAACGTCATCTATGTCATTTGATTAATGCTGCATAGAAAAGCCACAAAATCGCGGTCATTGTCACAATTTGTGCATGTACACTTACTGGATTAAAGGCCGATTTCTCCAAGTGATTCAAGATTTTACAATACGCTGTACTACTATGTAAAATAACGTAGGGTGCAAATGCCAAATATACAAAACTGTGTGATTTTACTCCATTTTCATTCCATTAACAGGGCTAGAAAAATTCAGAGAAAGAAATCCTAAGTAAAAAGCAGATACTAAACTGGTACTTAATGTGGGACCCAGCTTTAAAAATCTTTGTTTTTGATAGATCACAGAACAATGGGCTCATTTATGACTGAGCATAATAGAGATAATATCTTATTCATACTGCCTGAATAATTATTGCCATTGTACATTTAAATATATTGCAAATACTAGCACCACCTTAAAAATCACACAAATGAGCTTTAAATATAGCCATACAGGAAATAAATCTTGACAGCTATAATTACTGAGTATAATAATAATAATTGTTACCTCCTCTGAAAAAACGATACTCACTACTTGTTCTATAGATAAACTGAACTGTAAAATAAAAAAACCAACCCTTTCAGTTTGCCTAACTCAACCATTTTATATATAAACCGATTATTCATTCATTTCTACGTAATAATGTAGTCAAGTCCTTATCTAATATAAGCATATATAATAAAGGTATATTATGATATGCATACCGATATCAGATACGGAATTGCACGTAATTTAATAACAATTAATGCAAGTTTTTATGGTTTCCAAGCTTTTTTCCAATGATACATTAAAGATATATATAACATAAATTATACAAAATATATCAAGAGCTAATACCACCATTTGCTATTATTAGCTATTGGTATTATTATTTATGATTACATGCTGTTCACTTCCTTTTGTTTTCCCTTCATTAAAATAATGAACTTAATTAATAACAAGCGTGGAAAAGCCCCATGCAAAATCAATAGGTGTGGTTCATCATACAGCACATTATGGTTTACTCAGCTCAATGATTGGTATTTAAAAATGCTACTTTGTTTTGGAGCTGAGTGCAATCTATGGATGCATGTGGGGGGCGGCAGCCTGGCCACTACAGGCTGCAGATCCACTACTCAATCCCGTGTGAGTTCAACCAGCTTATCACTTGATACCACTGAGCCATAAAGTTAGCAATGGACTGCTAAACTTAAATGATGCAACTAACTTATCAGTCAGTCTTCAAGATAATAAACGCATATGACAACCTGAATATTAAATTTACAGGCATGTATGTTTGACACATTTGCTACAGCAGTGTTTCCCCTGCATTGACACGAGCGAGGCGGGCCACCTCGCTCAAATTCTCAGCCGCCACACAGAAATTTGTCCAAAACACCGCCTCGCAAACAAAAATCGTTCAGAATAGCTTAGAATGCACCAAATTGCTCCATTTTTTTACAAATCTTCCGAGTGGGGAATGCTTTGCTAGGACGTCAAAACGCACAAACACACCCAAAAAAAATTACCACCTCACAGGCCTTTTTGGCCAGGGGAAACACTGTACAGTACTCGTGTACCGAGCTTCAGCTAACTGCAAGGAGCTTTATTGACATACACACACTTCACATCACAGCCAGTACTGAACCTTGTGCCTGTAAACTCAAAACAGCAATCTTTTCTCCATATAACCTAGTCATAAAATTGGCTAGTAGCAGTAATACATTATTGTTATCATAGGTTATAGTCTAAGTTATCAATCTGGAGTGTCTTACTGCGGACCCTTACCAAGAGATTAAAATCCACCTATTCTTGAATGGGGTAGGGGGAGAAACGTCACACGGCTGTATCTATATACATAAAGTTGTTCAGCCGAATTAGTCCGTACTCGCATAACTAGAGAACTCCGCAGCCTAGAGGAAAACTAAAGATATTTTCAGAATCCGCACGTTTGGGAGGTGGTTCTGGCCGAAACAACAATTTAAAAAAGTTAAAAAGTTAAAAATTGATAAAAATTCTATTCATCAATAGATGGCGGTGCGTGCAGATTAACATCACGTACGTGTGAATCCATAGTGTATACCCTTACTGGCGCAGTGGCCTAATCGCTAGAACATCCGTCTCCTACATCGGGATTCAGGTTTCAAGTAGCTGGGGAACTTATTTTCCCCCTTTTTTTCCTTTTTTCCATTTACCTACCTTTTTAGTATGTATTATTTATAATTTTTTACTTTTTATTTTTTATTTTTAATGTCTTTTATCTTTTGATTTCTTATTATTTTTTACTGTTTGGTATAGGATGGAATGGCATGGCATGGGATGGCATGCGATGGCATGGGATGGGATGGCATGGGATGGGATGGGATGGGATGGGATGGGATGGCATGGCATGGGATGGCATGGGATGTGATGAGATGGGATATGGGATGGGATGGGATGTGGTGCGATGGGATGGGATGGAATGGGATGGATGCATATAGATAGATAGTTGGATTTTTTGGGGTATTTTCCTTTCAACCAAGCGGTCACCAACTGAGTAACGCCACTGATTTCCCCGGGCAATGCCGGGTATCCCGCTAGTTTACATATATTCACAAAACACACACACCCATTACTGTAATGTAAAATTACAGTTCAATTTAAAACTACATGTAAATAGTTCAATATTCTGAAACACAATGATAACTATGATAAAACTCTATAGTATCAGAAAATAGTGTCAACTTCACCTTGTGAAAGATTTCCTTGGAAAATGCAGGGGTAAAAATTAACTTTTGAACAAGGGAGTCCAACGGAAAAAGAGGGAGTCCGCAGTCTGAAGTTTAAAACTAAAGATATTAACAATACATGTGCTTATTTTGAAGATTCATGCGGTTGCACTTCTGCCAAATTTTCTTTGGACATTTGCTGAAAATTCAAAGAAATACGGTAATTCCGGCTCGAAATACGGAGGCCGTGCTTTAGAACGAACTAGTTAGTATAGCAGAATTTTCAGAGAGGCACACAGACTCCTGCATATGTCAAATCAGGGAGTCCGACAGTAAATCAGGGAGTATTTGACCCCGGACTCGCGTTAATTTCGCACCCTGAAAATGAGGATCCGAAGAAAACTACACCAGCCTTATCATATATTCCATAAATACGACATGTGAAGCATACAATGCATTAGATGATAGGATTGAATGACCAGAATAGAACTAGATTATAATTCATTCAATTTGATGATAACTTGCTAAAATCATACATGTATGTTATGTACTTAGACCTGAGGCTATTAAAATATAACAAATTTCCTCAATCTATAATGTACTACTGCAATAAAGGGAATGATATTGCTTTAGCACATTTATTAGTACTTAGATATATTATTCGGCAAGGTAAATCATAACACTGTGTATAAATTTCATCTTGAATTAGCATTTTCTTATCATCAATCCATATAGAAATCTTCTATACCAATATAATATGCTACACGTCAATCATAACCTAGTTATTGACAGCCCCTAGAAAATTGGGTACAAATGTTGGAAACTTGGAATTCACTATAAGAAAAGTCTAGTATGTAGGCAATTTACATATGCAAGGAAGACACACAATGTCATTAGAACCACAAAATAAGCTAGTTTAATATTTAGTTTAATCATCGAAATAAGTGTAAAAAATCAGCAAGTGCTGATTTTTAAAATTTCTCTCATATAACCTAAAGCAAAATCCATTAATATACACCAGTCTTGCTCAAAAGCAACACTACACTGCAGCATTTACTTTATGAATCCTCATGGCAGCATGTACATATATATATACGTCCCAATAGTCGAATGAATACATAAAGTTTGTCATACATGTTATGGCACTACGTTATTATTATCAGGCTATTCTGCTTAATCCTAACTCTGGTGAAATTCATGCAGTTTCCAGCTTGGTTTTCCAACAGCTAATATTATACTTACAGGTATATGCGCTATAGAATAATTGGCTGCAATTTGACTCTATATTCATGGGTTGAAGGTGCCTTATTATCCTCTATACCAAGCACACACGTTTAATAACCAGTGTTAAACAATTCATAATAATAAAATGCACATGCAGGCTGTATCACATAACAAGACTGCACAGTCAATTACCATCTAGACTCTCTAGAGGGTGTATTTAATGCAGTCATGAAAACATGCTCTTTGATTTTTTGGAATTAATTAAAAACTTATTACAAATATTACAAATAGAAATGGCTTGAGAGTACTACAATAAAGAAAATAAATGATTACCCAATATCTCATGGAATAATGCACACCGTGAAAACATATATATTAGAAAAAGTAAATTAAACTTTAAAGCGTAATTGGTATTTTTATTATAAGTAGGTCGTGCTATGCATTCGGACTTTTGCGATGTACACCTCGCACTTACATACGACATAAGTTATATAACTGGCAAATCTCTAAGTGTAACAGTTCTCATATCCTGTGTCTTTAAAAAAATGTGTAAATCATTAAACGTGCTACGCACAGTAACATGTTATTACTAATAATATATACGCAGTGGCTACGCGTCCGGAACTGGTCGCCTAGCCTCCAAGCTACGCATCCGGACATCCACTCACACAGTGAGCGCGCGACTTGCGTACACGCATGATTGCGCAACAGAGAGCTCTGCTGATTGCCGAAAATATTCAATATATGCACTGCTGCCGTCTATCCTTCCTCATCCGTCATCCGTCCTCTCTCGCTCTCTCTCTCTCTCTCTTTCACACACACACATGCACAGCTCTCTCTCTCCCTTACACACACACACCTCTACCTCTCTCTCTCTCTCTCACACACACACACACACACACACACACACACGTCTAGCTCTCCTTCTCTCTCTCTCTCTCTCACGCATACACACACAGTCACACACACAAACACATTCCCCCTCTCTCTCTCTCTCTCACGCACACACACACACACTCGGCAATCAGCAGAGCGTCCCGTTACGCAATCATGCGTGTACGTGTCGCAAGATCACTGTGTGAGATGGACGTCCGGACGCGTAGCCTAGCGGCTCCTCGTCCGGAACCGGTCGCGTAGCCACGGCCTAATATATAAAATAAGATAGCAAAAAATGTCAGACACACTGCTTGTCTGTTATTATTAACACACTTATGTTCCAAATGTTAAATGCAGTTACCTGTCACCAAAACAGCTTCTCCAGAAGTCAGCAGCATCGCTCTTCGTTATTCTAAATTGTTCACCAGCAAAAGTTCCATTGGGGAATATGGCTTTGATTTCATACAACATGTGCGAATACACAAGCGAAGTTTTTGTGAGGTTTCGTCTGTAGTGCGAATTCTCTTGGTACATTTGCTCTCTGCCTTCCTTGAAAAATTTAATAGCTTGTTTGCATTTCTTAATCAAATTTTCAATAAATACTCTGAAGTATTCATTATCGTTCAGAATGTGCAACCGGTCCTCGTATTTGGAATAAATCAGTCGAAGATGTTGATACGTATCTGGCAGAATGTCAAGAATATATGGAGGGCTGTTTTTCAAGTTCACTTTTGGGTCCTGACACAGTTTTACCACTTTGTCCATGAGCTTCCATGTTCTTTCAATCGTCTTGCGGTCTATCACTATTTTTGGATCGCCGAAAACTCCCCAAAACCGGCCAAGAAACTCCAGTTTCTGCTTCCCTTGATTAGCTCTTACCGCCATCTTTCTTCCTGCTTGTTGACCCTGCACAGTGTACCAGAATGCAGTTCACGAGAATGGCAGAATGGCAGTCTGTGAGAATGGTTACGGCAACTACACGACAGATGGCGCTCTCGTATCGTATCGTATCGTATCGTATCGTATACTGTCCCACTTTTGTATTTCACAAGGCATCACTTCTGGTGAAGGTGCGAGGATATTCTGGGAATGCGAACGTTCATCTCATCATTTCCATTAATTTGTACCTCCAGCATTTAATTCTGCTAATCTTATTCTTTGATCCTTATATTTTAGTAATTTCCTCACGTGGTCGGAAGCAATTTTAAGTAACTTGGGATCGTCACATTTCCAGTCTTTAATGAACTCCCCTTTATTTATATCCCCATATTCAAGGCTATTATATAGATGTAACAAGTCTTCTTTTTCTCCCCCACTACACAAGTCACATCCGTCATTAGTGTACTTATTTTTAAAGTAAGCCTTTAAATCTATCATGCATGTCTTGCATTTAAACACAAATCAAGGATCTTCATAGGACATTGACATCATATAATTCTTTAATCCATAATTATTAATATTAATCATTTTCAATTTTGTTTTTGTTGCTCCCTCCCCTTCGTTCCTTTCTATCACGTTTTTTAGAATGGCTTCTTTTACCATCTTTTTCCATCTCATTTTTGATAAGGCGCCAATAGATAAGAATAACATATTTAATTTATATTCTTTAATTTTGTCTATGATTTCATTTGCCCAATTTTTCTCCCATATTTTAATTGCTGTAACAACAATCTTCTCATTAAACGTTCTTGCTCTAAATTTATTATGTATTGTAATAACATTAATCTTTTATAATCGATTTTGTCAAGAATTGGTATTATACCTAGCTCAACTCTTAGAGCGATTAGTGGGGTTTTACTATGTGCACCTAGTATCTCCTTAAGCAATCATTTTGAAAGCCTTCCAATAATTGTATTTCCTTTTTTGTTAGGGTTGTCTAAGTTTCACTATTATTTAATATAGATGGGAGTATCGTGCATTCATATAATTTCACTCTAGCTTCTACTGTGAAATTGCCTAATTGGTTTGGTTTAGTCATTGTTAGGACCTCCCCCATCATATACCTGCCTCTGTCTATTCTCTCTTTTATCATAACTATGTAGTCACCGTTGCTATTAAAAATGACTCCTAAATATTTATATTTAGTACAATGTTTTATCTCTGTTCTACCCAAATAAATTTTTTCTGTTTTTTCAGTACTAATGTTTCTATGAGGCAAAAATTTAATATTTATTATATTTGTCTTGTCCATATTGAATGTTATCATTTTTTCTGTTGCAAGTAAGTTACATAAATCTGCTCTCGCTCTGGCTCAATTCACTGAGTTCCTGAGTTGTACCAGAGCATATAAATCGCAGTGGATTTATATGCTCTGGTTGTACGCATTGATCTTTATAATAAAATCCAGGCCCGTAGCCAGGGGGGGGTTCGGGGGGTTTGCACAACTCCCCCCCCCCGAGCAAAAAAAAGAAGCAAATATTTGCAAGAATTTCCCCTCAGGTATGCACCAGATCGCTCCATTTTAGTGTAATAATTGCAAAATCTCCATCGTGTTGGAGGGGAATACCACCCTCCACACCCTCCCCCGCCCGCTCTGGTCGCTTCGCGCCCTCACAAATTGCCAACATTTAAAACAAACCCCTCCCAATATAAAGCTGGCTACGGGCCTGTAAAATCTATATAATAGTTATTATAGAGTTCAGTGGTTGTATAAAGGGGGCACTGCATGCAGTTTGTGGTTACGGTTGGAAGATGTGCTGTCCACCAAGAATAACAAAATGCGTCTACTGCTACAATGTATTACATTTGTAAACGTCGTCTTTCCAACTAAATCATTCGTCTATCCAACGTGAAAATATATTTAGTAAAATGCAACCGAAAAAAGTGATATTGCACATTTTATTCCACTACCCTATTTCATGCACGCTCCGTTCGGTGATGCCACTCTCTATCTGCTCAAGCGGCTGAAGCGCAAGATACATGTCTATAACACTATTGACGTATTGTAATATATCATACAGAGATAAATACGGCATCATCATGCTGATTGTTTTCATACGTTTCTAGTACTGTCTCAGCGCTACAGTAGTGGTATTGGGTGCCTTTGATATTCGCACGAGGGAACAAGCTGGTTTCCCCGTGTAACAACGTGGTTTTTGAGTTAGAGGTTGGACGGGGAACGTGAAATCCAATCCAAATTGTTGATGTAAAAATGTGCTATTTTACAGTTCCCTTGGCCACCCGCACACAAAGGCACTGGGTTACAACTTCTCCATCTTTCCTTCCCTGAACGTAATTTTTCTCATATATATATATATATACACTGTACTTTAAAATTAGTGATATAAAGGTCAGGAGAGAAAAATATGGAGAAAAAAAAGAAGAAACCCGCACGCGTATTCACACACAAAAAATTATCTCCATCTTCCTCTCTCCTACCCTTTCTATCAACAATTTTAAAGTATACTATTAAACTATGTGAATGTATTAGAAAGCAACTATCGTAAGCTCTACTGGCGAGATTCGTTCTCTATCATATTATAAGCAAGTATAATTTATATTTATATATATATATATATATGCATATATATATATATATAATATATATATTATATATAATATATTATATATATATATACATATATGTATATGCGTTTGTGTGCGTGCGCGCGTTTGTGTGTGCGTTTGTGTGCATGTGCGCTGTGCGTTCACTTCTGATGTATACATACACAAGTACAGTACGTATACATCAGAAGTAAAAAAAAGCGGGCGCCGTGCTTTTTATAACCTATATATACTATAAATATATATATATAACTATATATATATACTATATATATATATAACAATCAAGCATGTATTGCATGTAGTACGTAATTAATCAAAATAGTTGCGTGAACGATTAATTGCTCGTTATTATTCCTCCTCGCACCCACAGGTAGCAGCAGCGTCCAATAGCCTTCTCACAATCTATAGATACATAATACCAGGAGCGTATAATGACAAAACTCAAATGACATCGTCGTCGTCGTCATCGTCTCAATCGTCATTATACGCTCCTGATAATACTTATAGATACATACATATCACCATATCACGAGTTGTATAATTATACATTAATAACATTATTATCTACATTGTTATTATATACACTGTTCAGTGGTTTACATAGCATCAGGAGTTAATGAGCAAATGAGAAAAATGGATTATTTGTCTCATTAACTCCTGATAGCGTCATACTCATAGACAGCATGTATCTATTTCTATTGCAGAGACAGGGAACCAGTCTAGGTCACTGATCTCTACAGCTATACTAACTGTATACTACTATACTACTGTTAGTATAGTATACTACAGCCCGTAGCCAGGGGGGTTCGGGGGGTTCAAACGAACCCCCCCCGAGCCCCTCCCCCCAAGCCAAACATTTTTTTTTGAAAATTTTGCAGAATTTCAGCCTCAGCGCCCTCCATTTAGTGTAATAATTGCAAAATTCCATCGTGCGGGAGGGTGAACAGTTAACACCCCCTCCCACACCCTCCCCCGCTCGGTCGCTCTTGGCTCCCTGCGCCTGGTCGCTTCGCGCCCGAGCAGTGGGCGTGTACAGGGGGGGTCCAGGGAGTCGGACCCCCCCTTCTCGCGCAGAAAACGCATCTGAGGGGGTGTAATTTTAAAAATTTTCTGGGGAGGCCCCCACACCCCCCTCGCCGTGCTCGCAACTAGGGTTACGGTTAGACACCCTGGTACAAATCCTGTACACGCCCGTGCCGAGCAAATTGCCAACATTGAAAAACGAACCCCCCCAATAGAAAGCTGGCTACGGGCCTGATACTATACTAGTAGTACTATACTAGTAGTACTATACTATACTAGTATAGTATACTACTAACTACTATACTACTGTTACTGTTAGTATAGTAGAGATCAGTGGTCTAGGTCAGCATTCGCGATTGACACCCGATTGAAGCGCTCTTTGGCATTAGCACGCATAGTATCCGAGAGGTGGCGCTGTGGAGCAAAGCTCTGCACCAAACTGCACTGTGGACATCAGAAATCAGTGTAACGATAAAGTAAGTTGTTTTTTGTCGCAGTTGCGTTTGTAGCTAAATTTCTATTATAATGACATTACTGCTACATTATAGATGCCCGTAAAGTCTGGATTGCCTTGTTGTATTAATATTACTATTAGGTTTTCAGATTATGTGTATGAGCATGAAATCAAATGAGATACTCTGACCTCCTAATCTAAACAAACTCTGTCGTTACAGCCTGGCTACAGTTGTGTGATGTTGTAATGACTAATGTGTTGCCGATGATTTATTGTTACACTGTATTTGTTATTCACAAGGAAATAAACGGGTTATTCGCTCTTAAGTAAATAAGCGAGAGCAAGGATTTGCATTAAAATTATTAGCATTTCATTTATTATGAATTTACTCAAATTTGATATTATATAATTTATACACTACTTCAGTACTCACTACTTAGGCTAGATACAATAATGTAACCCAAACCCAAGAGGATAGGGTTACAACGCGAGCCTATACCTTTTTGCGGAGGAATGCCCGAGTGAATCACTCGCGGCAGGTTTGCTGGTGTATTTCAGAGACTAGAACTTCCAACTGGGTTTATTCTAACACAAACCTTTCTCCGCTATCTGGGAACTTACTTTGTATCGCAATACTCTGTATTAAACTAATATACCTGTTATAAAAATTCGAAGTGACGAGCGGCGAATATACTGAGCGCCATTTCTGTTGACCTGTGACGTACGCATTTCCCAATGCGCATAGCGATCGGCAAACGCAGCGCCTCCGATTGGTCGGTGAATCCACTCTTCAAACCGAAGTACGTCACAGGTCAACAGAAATGGCGCTCAGTATATTCGCCGCTCGTCACTTCGAATTTTTATAACAGGTTATATTAGTTTAATACAGAGTATTGCGATACAAAGTAAGTTCCCAGATAGCGGAGAAAGGTTTGTGTTGAGAATAAACCCAGTTTGGAAGTTCTAGTCTCTGAAAATACACCAGCAAACCTGCCCGAGTGATTCACTCGGGCATTCCTCCGCAAAAAGGTATAGGCTCGCGTTGTAACCCTATCCTCTTGGGTTTGGGTTACATTATTGTATCTATACTTAGGCTAGCCCGCGTTCATTAACTGCCGCAGGGCTATAGAACATTGTCAGCTCGATTTCGCTACTGCATTTGGTCCCGATTGGTTCCACGAAAAATGGCTCAGAAAACGCAAAATGATCGGGCTTTTTAACACTTATTTATCTACTAGTACTAGTACTACATGGTCGGACATCTCATCTATCTTTTTGAACACTTTCCACAACTTTACACCATGTATTTATGCATTTAATAGCTTTATTCCTTACAAGTGAGCACTACTCAGTCTACTGGCTGTACCATTTGAAATATTGTGGCGCGCGAACGCGTGACGTCACCGGATATGTAAGCAAAACACATGGCAGCTATGGTGTATGTATATACAATACCGGTGACGTCACGCGTTCGCACGCCACAATATTTCAAATGGTACAGCCAGTAGTGCTGACTTGTGAGGAATAACGCTATTAAAGGCATAAATACATAGTGTAAAGTTGTGGAAAGTGTTCAAAAAGATAGGTGAGGTGTCCATGTAGATAAATAAGTGTTAAAAAGCTCGATCATTTTGCGTTTTCTGAGCCATTTTTCGTGGAACCAATCGGGACCAAATGCAGTAGCGAAATCGAGCTGACAATGTTCTATAGCCCTGCGGCAGTTAAAGAGACAGTAGCCTCTAGGATTTTACTGCATACAACTGTACTTACTGTATAACAAATCGTCTATACCCACACGTATTTGTTACCAGATACCTAATTTAATTGTTATAATTAATTACACATCAACGCTACAAATTTGAACGGCGCCATGACACCCGCGACCGTGCTGCCGACCGAAAAAGTTGCGTATTTTACAATTTATTTTGCACGTTACAGACGAGGGCTAATCACAAAAGTGCAATTATATTTATACCTAAATGCTATTTACCGAACGATATTCATTTTAGGGCAAATTTATCCATATTATAACTGAAACTATATGTCGTTTATAAGATATTACAATCCTTTTGCTTTTAAATTAATAAATAAGAAACACCCTCGGTCTGTAGCCCTTGGCTGGAAAGTGGTTTTGCGCAACTTATCAGATCGTGCGCTTTGAGTGGCGCCACCGTCATGGTAATCAAACTGTAGTCGTTAGTTTTAAAACATTTTGTAAAAATATTTCTAATGGTGATTGAACCATGAAACTTTTTATGTAGCGTAATAATATTTAACCTAAATTAGCTGAAAATAACCCTAGAACCTAGAGTAACCTCTCCCTTTAATGAATGCAGGCTATAGTACTAGAGCTAACACTAGGCCTACACTCTACAGTCTACAGTACAGAGTACAGACTTGTCAACATTGTTGCATGCCTGGCTTGAAGTTGATATTCTAACATTGGTTTATGTATAATTAATTTGGTTGCACATGCTCTTGTTGTTTTTCTTCTTCTGATGAACAAATCACCATCAACAAGTTTTTTTGAGGGTGTAACATGAGGGAAGGGGTAAATGTCATTTTTTTCTTCATTTAGTAAACAAGTTTGGAAGTCCAGTAACCACACTTGTTAGTACCTACTACCTATACAATGCAAATCGCAAGTGTTGTGCACTGAAAGCTATAGTGACTAGAGCTAGGTTGACATCAAGCAAATTATCATATGCAGTGTTACTCGTTATGCATTTGAAGTTTTGTGCATGCAATTTTGTAATGTAGTGTTGTCTTTGGAATGTTACTTATATACAAAGGTATTCGAATGTGAGATGGTATTAAACGACATGTTATACTTTCAGTGAAGTACTCCATTGGAATATACTGTATCTAGTGCCAATGAAGAAAGCACCTATATTCTTGCCTCTTGATCTAGAGATGATGGTAGCATCACCTTGACAGGCACGTGCATTGCCAACAGGGTTATATAGGTCAGCTGAGATTTATAATGTGCATACACTTACAGATTATATATTTAAAGCCAGAGGAGTCATAAAATTATTATAAAGCAGGATTAGAAATATATGTTTTTGCCATGCAGCAAATATTTACTGCCAGAGAAAAGTGCAGGCAGCAAATTAATTCATCCGGGCAGAATCTTTTCTGCTTTTACTATTGTTTATTAAAAATATCCTTACAGCAAGTATTTGCTGCTAATGTTGAAAGCAGGCACTAAACTGATTCTTATAGGCACTAAAACTGCAGCTTGCTGCCCATAATTTTGAACTCTGTAAAGGTCTGTAAAATGTCCTAGTATTGAAATATAATGCTTGATTATTCTGTATTTCTTATGGATTCATTTAATAATTACCTAGATATGGATAACTCACTCAACGTCAATCACGATCAAGGTTCCTGTCACGAGCAAAAGGTACCACACAGCTTTACACAGGAGACTGGTGAAAGCCAGGTAACAATCGCATGGAATCTATAGCTTGAAATTATGAGTTCCTTCCTCAAAGCTAAAAAATAATGGATAGACAAATGCAGCGTATATATTACATTTATAATTGTTGCATGCAGCATAAATATTACCCTAATAAAGTTTTATTTTTTAACCGTTTTCATGTTTTCTCGGCCATTCTGATACTTACCTGTACTCCTTGCATAATACCAAGTGTATATATGGTAAGGCTAACATGTGATAGAACAATCACACATCTTTCTTTTCAGCTATATGAGCACCGATCTGCATTTCAAATTGGATTTGTTTACATATCTCAACATCACTAGCCGTAATTTTTGCTCTCGTGAAATATCATCAACATGTACCTTGTCTCTACACTATCTATAAAGCTATATACTAGCAATAGCACTGTTGAATTTATATTTAAGCATTATGGCAAAGTTGCAAATCAAATTTGCCCTGATGCCATTTGTAAAGCCTACCGTGCAAATTTACACTGAAGTACGTTAATGTACACTTTGCTACACACTATAAATGTTAAAGATGGTGTTTGAGAGGCCTCAACGATTCCAGTTTCAGACTGCAGAAGTCGCTGCCTTGTCAACTAAGGTGATCAAGCTGTCTGACACACTCCAGCACGCCACATGTGAGAAAAATGCTATCGAAAAACAACTTAAAGAAACGCAGGTAAAAAGTACATTTCGTTTTAAAACGGCTGAATAATTTAGTGATCGACTATGATATCGTTCATCTTTGTATTGCACTGGTCGATTACTTGAACACACTATGTTAGTGAGTTCACTTATTCGGTGATTCATACGTTGTATGTGAATTCAATTGTGTGACGTTACATGCATGTAAATGTTACCTTCACTTTACTATCTGCGTTTAAAGTTTTTATTACGAAATTTTTGCTCAGAAACGCTCGATCCTAAAAAATATAGCGAAATATAGTCTCACCTCCCAGTGAATATATCACTGATTACACTAACTTGAAAAACACTTAAGATTTTACGCAGTTCTAGCATAGAAAATTGGGTATGAACACATCGTAACACACTGAAATTTTATCATGTCGGGACACTGTCAAAATGTATCAACTTGTAATTTGTCGGTGCAAACGAGATTATGCGAGAGACGTGTAAGTATGGATGATAGCTTGTGCTATTAGCGCTACTAACAGGTCCAAGATTACAAGGAAAGGCTCGCTGGTAATCAAACTTGCATGTTTTGGTGAATACGAAGGTTCTAATACATTTTATCGTTACTCTAGACAGTTGCTGTTACTCAAGCAATAACGGTAGGTAATTAAACGGTCATACAAGTGGGGAAAACACTAGATAATTATTGTAAATATGGCTTTAACGTGTAATTAATGATTGTGTGTGTGTGTGTGTGTGTGATTTCCCCCGCGCGTTCAGCTGGAGATGCTGTGTGCGATGCAGGAGAGTGAGAGGCGCTTTCACAACCAGGCGATACGACACGAGGAGCGACTCGTAGAGCTGCACAGCGTCATCGCCGAGCTGAGGAAGAAGTTCAGCGATCGCTACACGAACGTCATCAGGTGAGGCGGCGGTCGCTGGGGCAGCATGCGACGCTCCAGATGGTGACGCGTCTCTGTGACAATCCCATCTTCGTTTGCTCGATTGGCTATTATGTTGGCTTTATCTATGGGCTATTATTATTTACTTGTTGCCTTGTATCTAGTTGTGGCATCTATGCATACCTGGTACTGATGCTTTTTAGCTCAGCTGACGAAGTCAGATGCAGCTTGTAGAATCGCATGATTGTCCGTCCGTCCGTTCGTCAACAGTTGGGCACAAATCTTAACCGCTCGACGTACGGTCTTGATATTTGGGACATCAGGGGGGATCGCAAAAAGGACTGGATGTCGAATTTGGGGGTCAAGGGTCAAAGGTCAAGATGTGTCAATGGAAGGGGAATATTTCCCCCTTAACTTAAGGTATAGGAGGAAATACGGAATTGCGGCACAAATCTCAACGGCTTGACCTACGCTCTTAATATTCGATGTATAGTGTGATGGGGAGAAAACCCATCACCAGCGCGAAATTGGAGGTCAAAGGGCAGTGGGCAAAGGTCAGATATCAGACATTTTCTGAGGACATGGTCTAACGGACCAAGTGCAAAACTTTTTTGTTACAGCGTTGACCTACCGTTTTTTATCACTTTATTGAAAGGACCATGAAATGTTTCCGCTGACGTGCGAAGAGTAAGTGTCTGTTAACCTTTTGACCCTCAAGAGGAGGGTTAAACATGGATTTGTTGACTGTTAACAAAGGATTGTGTGTGCGTTTGTGTGCATGTGCGTGTGCGTTCACTTCTGATGTATACATACACAAGTACAGTACGTATACATCAGAAGTAAAAAAAAAGCGGGCGCGTGCTTTTTATTAACCTATATATATATATATAACAATCAAGCATGTATTGCATGTAGTACGTAATTAATCAAAATAGTTGCGTGAACGATTAATTGCTCGTTATTATTCCTCCTCGCACCCACAGGTAGCAGCAGCGTCCAATAGCCTTCTCACAATCTATAGATACATAATACCAGGAGCGTATAATGACAAACTCAAATGACATCGTCGTCGTCGTCATCGTCTCATCGTCATTATACGCTCCTGATAATACTTATAGATACATACATATCACCATATCACCGAGTTGTATAATTATACATAATAACATTATTATCTACATTGTTATTATATACACTGTTCAGTGGTTACATAGCATCAGGAGTTAATGAGACAAATGAGAAAAATGGATTATTTGTCTCATTAACTCCTGATAGCGTCATACTCATAGACAGCATGTATCTATTTCTATTGCAGAGACAGGGAACCAGTCTAGGTCACTGATCTCTACCAGCTATACTAACTGTATACTACTATACTACTGTTAGTATAGTATACTACAGGCCCGTAGCCAGGGGGGGTTCGGGGGGTTCAAACGAACCCCCCCCCCGAGCCCCTCCCCCCAAGCCAAACATTTTTTTTTTTGAAAATTTGCAAGAATTTCACCTCAGGTATGCACCAGATCGCTCCATTTTAGTGTAATAATTGCAAAATCTCCATCGTGTTGGAGGGGAATACCACCCTCCCACACCCTCCCCCCGCTCGGTCGCTTCGCGCCCTCACAAATTGCCAACATTTAAAAACAAACCCCTCCCAATATAAAGCTGGCTACGGGCCTGTAAAATACTATACTAACAGTAGTATAGTAGTATACAGTTAGTATAGCTGGTAGAGATCAGTGACCTAGACTGGTTCCCTGTCTCTGCAATAGAAATAGATACATGCTGTCTATGAGTATGACGCTC
>NW_014577133.1:133873-143215 GCF_000485595.1 Priapulus caudatus | reverse complement strand
CCATAATTTTTGAACTCTGCTAAAAGGTCTGTTAAAATGTCCTAGTATTGAAATAATAATGCTTGATTATTCTGTTTTCTTATGGATTCATTTAATAATTACCTAGATATGGATAACTCACTCAACGTCAATCACGATCAAGGTTCCTGTCACGAGCCAAAGGTACCACACAGCTTTACACAGGAGACTGGTGGAAAGCCAGGTAACAATCGCATGGAATCTATAGCTTGAAATTATGAGTTCCTTCCTCAAAGCTAAAAAATAATGGATAGACAAATGCAGCGTATATATTACATTTATAATTGTTGCATGCAGCATAAATATTACCCTAATAAAGTTTTATTTTTTAACCGTTTTTCATGTTTTCTCGGCCATTCTGATACTTACCTGTACTCCTTGCCATAATACCAAGTGTATATATGGTAAGGCTAACATGTGATAGAACAATCACACATCTTTCTTTTCAGCTATATGAGCACGATCTGCATTTCAAATTGATTTGTTTACATATCTCAACATCACTAGCCGTAATTTTTGCTCTCGTGAAATATCATCAACATGTACCTTGTCTCTACACTATCTATAAAGCTATATACTAGCAATAGCACTGTTGAATTTATATTTAAGACATTATGGCAAAGTTGCAAATCAAATTTGCCCCGATGCCATTTGTAAAGCCTACCGTGCAAATTTAACTGAAGCTCGTTAATGTACACTTTGCTACACACTATAAATGTTAAAGATGGTGTTTGAGAGGCCTCAACGATTCCAGTTTCAGACTGCAGAAAGTCGCTGCCTTGTCAACTAAGGTGATCAAGCTGTCTGACACACCTCAGCAGCCACATGTGAGAAAAATGCTATCGAAAAAACACTTAAAGAAACGCAGGTAAAAAGTACATTTCGTTTTAAAACGGCTGAATAATTTAGTGATCGACTATGATATCGTTCATCTTTGTATTGCACTGGTCGATTACTTGAACACACTATGTTAGTGAGTTCACTTATTCGGTGATTCATACGTTGTATGTGAATTCAATTGTGTGACGTTACATGCATGTAAATGTTACCTTCACTTTACTATCTGCGTTTAAAGTTTTTATTACGAAATTTTGCTCAGAAACGCTCGATCCTAAAAAATATAGCGAAATATAGTCTCACCTCACAGTGAATATATCACTGATTACACTAACTTGAAAACACACTTAGATTTTACGCAGTTCTATAGCATAGAGAAAATGGGTATGAACACATCGTAACACACTGAAATTTTATCATGTCGGGAACTGTCAAAATGTATCAACTTGTAATTTGTCGGTGGCAAACGAGATTATGCGAGAGACGTGTAAGTATGGATGATAGCTTGTGCTATTAGCGCTACTAACAGGCCAAGATTACAAGGAAAGGCTCGCTGGTAATCAAACTTGCATGTTTTGGTGAATACGAAGGTTCTAATACATTTTATCGTTACTCTAGACAGTTGCTGTTACTCAAGCAATAACGGTAGGTAATTAAACGGTCATACAAGTGGGGAAAACACTAGATAATTATTGAAATATGGCTTTAACGTGTAATTAATGAGTTGTGTGTGTGTGTGTGTGTGATTTCCCCGCGCGTTCAGCTGGAGATGTGCTGTGTGCGATGCAGGGAGTGAGAGGCGCTTTCACAACCAGGCGATACGACACGAGGAGCGACTCGTAGAGCTGCACAGCGTCATCGCGGAGCTGAGGAAGAAGTTCAGCGATCGCTACACGAACGTCATCAGGTGAGGCGGCGGTCGCTGGGGCAGCATGCGACGCTCCAGATGGCGACGCGTCTCTGGACAATCCCGTCTTCGTTTGCTCGATTGGCTATTATGTTGGCTTTATCTATGGGCTATTATTATTTACTTGTTGCCTTGTATCTAGTTGTGGCATCTATGCATACCTGGTACTGATGCTTTTTAGCTCAGCTGACGAAGTCAGATGCAGCTTGTAGAATCGCATGATTGTCCGTTCGTCGTTCGTCAACAGTTGGGCACAAATCTTAACCGCTCGACGTACGGTCTTGATATTTGGGACATCAGGGGGATCGCCAAAAGGACTGGATGTCGAATTTGGGGTCAAGGGTCAAAGGTCAAGATGTGTCAATGGAAGGGGAATATTTCCCCTTAACTTAAGGTATAGGAGGAAATACGAATTGCGGCACAAATCTCAACGGCTTGACCTACGCTCTTAATATTCGATGTATAGTGTGATGGGAGAAAACCCATCACCAGCGCGAAATTGGAGGTCAAAGGGCAGTGGGCAAAGGTCAGATATCAGACATTTTCTGAGGACATGGTCTAACGGACCAAGTGCAAAACTTTTTTGTTACAGCGTTGACCTACGCTTTTTATCACTTTATTGAAAGGACCATGAAATGTTTCCGCTGACGTGCGAAGAGTAAGTGTCTGTTAACCTTTTGACCCTCAAGAGGAGGGTTAAACATGGATTTGTTGACTGTTAACAAAGGACTAACTGCTTTTGCTATTAGAGCCAACTCCACCCGCCCATCCCCCACCCTCCCCCTTTCCCTCCACCACCTCCACCCACCCTCCCCCACCACCACCACTACGCTCGCGCTCGATGCATATCCATGATAACATGTTAATATAAGGAAGTCATTAAAGTTACACAGCTGTATCTTTATTACTGTACTACCAGTAGGTATAGCAATGCCTATCATAGATTTTAGATCTGTATTAGTAGTATCCTAGATATATGCTCTGAGCGCGAACGGTGGCAGGAGGACGCACTTGATTCGGTTGCCAGTGAGTTTATCAGAAGAATACTTGGCTACAGTTGGCTACAGTACACGTCAGTTGAGTGCTGTCGCTCTGTGGCACTTGTTTGGTACTAGTACCAGTGCTGCTGCTACTACTGGTATTGGTGCTAGTGCTGGTGCCGGAGCCCAGGCTGGTCTTATTAGTGGTGTGTGTTAACATCAGTAGCAGTAAAAGTATATTGTTGCACTTAGCATATGTAGTATTAATCAGTATAAGTTCTCATCCTTTTCATCTAATGTAAGGCATTTTCTATAAAGGGAAGAAGATGAAACATCAGAACACAGCTGTCCAAGTAATTGTGGTTTACCAGATAACAACGAAAACAACCCAAGTGAATTTGAAAATGAAGGTAAACAGGTTTTAGTATCTTAGGAGTTATATATGTAATAAAGGCAATAATTGCTGGCAATGATGAAATTAAGGCAATTTTAAAAAGCCCATGTGAAGCATAATGATTGATATTAGCTCCTGATATTAGTAATAAATGCTTCTTTTGATATATTAGTTGCTCAAGTTTATGTGCATTTGTATTAAGAAGCACAGATTTTGAGTGATGATAACAGTTTTTACATTTTAAATGTTTGTCATTCAGAGTGGTTACGATGTGATATTTAAAAGAAAGAATCGTACTCAAGACATCGTAAAAACTTAGACGAATTGATGAATGTAAAGTTCTTATTGAATTTATAATGATATATACATTACTCGTGATCGGTTGGTATTGTATCGAAGTGGAGTAGTCATTCAGAGTAGTTACTATGTGATATTTAAAAGAAAGAATCTCACTCAAAACATCTTCAAAACTTAAAAAAAGTAATGAATGTAAAGTTCTTATTGAATTTATAATGATATATACATTTCTCGTGATCAGTTGGTATATTGTATTGGAGTGGAGTAGTCATTGAGACATCTGTACACACAGACCTGAATGCCGAGCTGTCCCGAGTTGTAACAGAACTTGAGAGTGCTATCAAGGATGGGAAGCACATTTCACCGCTCACAACAGAGATGGTGGCGAAGCGTGATGAAGGATGCTTGGACAGGGCTGTCGACGCAGAAGAGCAGGCAATTCAGGTAGTAGCTATGCGCTCTCCTTACTGTGTTGCATGCTAGGTGTAGCCTAGAAGCAGGCAACTCGAATATTAGCCATGCACTTACTTCACTGTATCCTAGATATAGGCTAGAAGCAGGTAGCCGTCAGTACACATCACTATAATGTCTTACGACGTACTAGTATTGCATATCCTATGGGTTTACTCTATGAGCAGGTGATTTCAATTGTAGCTGTGTATCTGTGTATCTTGGTCACATCCTTCACTCGTTTCGGTAAGAATTGCTTTCATCAGGGGGTTACGTGTAGATATTACTTACAGCAGTGTTTAAAGTTGTTTGATTGTCGTATGCCAAGCTGGTTTTAGTGCTATACGGAAAGTGTATGGTGAACTGATATCCTTGTTCCTCCTGCTTAGGTGTGTCAAGAGATGGAACTGCTTACGTTTGACCCACGGGTTGAATCACAGGCGCAGGAAGGTTTTGCAGAGGCTGTCATGCAGCAACTGCAGAAGGAAAAGTATGACCTGCAGCAGGAGAATCAGACCATACTGTATCAGATGGGGCTACAGGAGACCGAATTAAATAAGCTGAAAGCGACGCTGGGTGGCGTGCAAGAGGAGAGAGATAGGCTACGAAACAAGGTTAGGAAAAATTACTTACGTACGGAATAACGTTCATAGGTATAGCAGATTAGCGTCAACTACCCTGGCAGTGTTAAAGGCAATATAGTCACATCCTGCCATCCTTATGTTGCGTCGTTATTATGTCATGTGCTTGGAAATGAGAAACGTGGTGATGTTTATGTTGTTATTTATTATAGGCTCATGACTTACAGAACCAGTTGAATATGTCTGAAGTGAGCAGTCAACCTGGTAGTGTGTCAATGTCGCCTACTAAGCACGTGGGCCAGACAGGTTTGTATTCACAGTACCTATGAAGTATGCTATAGCATTACACTGATTGTAGGACGTGTGAATCTGACAAATCAGAATTAGTCCAGAGCCTATCGTAGCCTGACACAAAGAGATATATTGTCTCAAAAGGTTTCTACCATTCTACTTTGCATACAGCAGCTTCCCTACTTACGAACAGGGTAGGTTCCTGGGGTTTGTTTGTAAGTGCAAATGATCGGAAGTCCAATATTACTCTTAGAAATACTGAATACTGGACACAGCATTGTAAGAAAAGGTTTGTACAGTACAGCTATACCCCAATAATACTCGACAGTATATTTTACCAGCCTTAAACAGTATTACTTAAAGTCTGAGGAACAGGGACTGGGAATGGCTTTAAAGGTTGTATAACCTCCTGTAGATGTAGATGGCATTTGTTCTTGTTATTAACAGGTTTGTTCGTACCTCTGAAAGTTAGTAACTTGAACGTTTGTAAGTAGGGGAGCGCCTGTATTTACCTCTTACCTGTATTGTATTCGATGTGCGTGCGTGTGCAGATGTGTGAACAGTCTATATTTCTATTTTACATTTCACCAATAGACATGTGTACTTATACGTGCATCTCATCGCATGATTAGTTTCTAAGTAATAGCCTCTACTACTGCAGATAACAGACACGAGGCACTGGTCGGCGGCGGCGGTGGCGGCGGCGGCGGCTCTGTCGCGAAGCTTGCCGAGCGTGTGAAGCTGAAGAAGCATGAGTACGGAGAGCGGCTGATCCTCGGTCCCGAGATCACCAGCGTCGGCGTGAGTGTGTTCACGCATCGTCATGGTTACGGCATCGCACGGCGAAGCTACGTGCTGCGGGCTGTTAAGATGTGTCGTCAAGGTTACAGCTTCGCTTGGCAAAGCTACGTGATCGAGATGTGCTCTGCCTGTACCACTCACTATTTAACATGTCAACAGCATGTCCTTGCTATTATATTCCTGAGATGTATGGGATGGCATTGAAATGTTTTAATAACTTGGGCAGTTCCACGTATTTAATGCCTATACCGAATTAGTTATTATACGTTCATGCCGCATGACTGTACTAAACTGGACTAGCTACATTAACATGGAAACGTGGTTTTGACGCGTGCATGTGTCGTGTATTACAGCTGCCAAATGCTAAAGTGGCTGAACACCTGGCATCCTCACTTCAAGGTGGTTCCAATGTCGAGGAGATCCTTCACGGCCTGTTATTGAACGGATCTTCAGTATCGGAGAGCAAGGCAAGCTAGATACACTGCACGTTATCACACTACCTGTCCATCTTATGGAACCATGGTTCTACCAAGTGTGTCGGTGATTGTAGCAACATCCATGATATTGCATGGACTTCAGCGTTCATCGTTTCTTTGTGAGGCATGGTCAGCGTTTCCATTGACAGACATGGACTCCATGTACTACTAGTACGTGTCATAACTTCATATGTTAACATCTGATTCTTACAAAGAAATTTTGCCCATCTTGGAATTTTAGGTGCAAGAGTTTGAGGTAGAGATAGAGAGACTCAATGGACGCATTGAACACCTGAAGTCGCAAAATGACCTCCTGAACCTGACCCTTGAGGAAAGCAAAAGCCAGTGCGAGAGGTACGTGAACAGACAAACTGCAAACCGTGAGTAATGGTAAACTGTGAACCACTGCACTCTTTAAGCTCCTAGCGAGTTACATGTGACGTCGTTCCGTCTCGGTAACCTTTTCGCGTCTGAAGTTTAGAACCCGTCCTTTCAGACTGACTGTTCTCATGGGAAAGTACGAGTCGAACAACACGGCACTTCAGTTGGCTGTCAGCTACTCGGATCAGGCGATCGAGGCGTACGAGGCACTCACCGCACTGTCGGAGTCGGAGCAGGGACTCCTGCTGGCCAATTGCAGAGCGGCTGGGCTTGGCAGTCTGGGTAAGTGTGTGCATGCATGTTTGTGTGTGTGCATGCATTCATACGTGTGTGTGTGCGTGCGTTCGTGCGTGGGTGTGTGCGTGTGTGTGCTTCACATAGCGTTAAGCGTGTGCGTGTGCGTGGGTGTGTGCGTGTGTGTGCTTCACATAGCGTTAATTTGAAGTAAGGGTTATGTGGACTGTTGTGTACGTAGTGTGCATATGTAGTGAGAGTTATGTAGAGTTCTGTATACATAGTGTGCACATATGGTGAGGGTTTTTGTAGTCTGAATCACACCCGTGTATACGGCTGTATATAGCTATTCAACGCGACCCTTAACGTACTCACAGATCTGTAGAAATATCTTTATAGCTCTGCAGAGCGTCATTCATTCATAAATGCGTGCTCTGTATAATTCGACGTGCGACTAACAGTTGGCGCCTTCACGGCCCTTGCTCAGCGCGCGCTCCCTCTATTGCAGAGAACGCTGAGCAGAGTGACGAGGAAGAGGTGGCTTCACTGCTCGAGCGTTTCTCGGAGGGTCGCCGGCACGCCGAGACAATGGTGAAGCAGTTGCTGCAGCAGCTGGACCGTAACTGCGGCGTGCTGTGCGCCGCCGTCACCGGCTGCTCGCCGCACCCGTGGGAGGAGCTGTCCTCTTCTCACGACTACACGACGAGGTGAGGGGCGACTTCGAATGCCGGGATTTCGAAATCAATGCTCAAAAATCTGGGAAAAATATGGCAGACTGTGGTATCACCTACTAGCAGATATGTTACACGACGAGGTGAGGCCGACTTAAAGCCGGGATTTCAAAATCATTGCTCAAAAATGCAAAGTCTGGAAAAATATAGCCGACTGTGGTATCACCTAATGGCAGATATATGTTACACGATGAGGTGAGGGCTACTCGAAGCCAGGATTTCGAAATCACTGCTCGAAAATCTAGAAAAATCTAGCAGAATGTAGTGGCACCTACTAGCAGATATGTTACACGACGAGGTGAGGCCGACTTAAAGCCGGGATTTCAAAATCATTGCTCAAAAAATGCAAAGTCTGGAAAAATATAGCAGACTGTGGTATCACCTAATGGCAGATATGTTACACGATGAGGTAAGGCGGCTTGGCGTCGTGTGAAATCTGTCGACGACGAATTTTCGTGTCGACTTCTCGCATCGAATTTATTTGTCCAATATCTGTGTGTCGACACGAGTGTAACATAATTGCAGTACTGCACGCGATGTGATGTGTTTGAGGTCAAGTCGGGTGGAGCACTCTAATCGCATCAAAGAGATTCGTTTCTATTGCATGAAAAAACTGAAAACTCGTTAAAAACAACCGGCACTATTCATGTAAATCTTGCGACCTTGCAACCTCATGACCTTGCAACCTCGTGACCTTGCAATATCATGACCTTGTGACCTCACAACCTCGTATCCTCGCCTCCTTGTGACCATGCGACCTCACCACCTCGTGACCTCACGACCTTGCCTCCTCGTCACCTCGCGACCTTGCAATCTCACCACCTTGTGACCTCACCACCTCGTGACCTCACGACCTTGCCTCCTCGTCACCTCGCGACATCACCACTTTGTGACCTCATAACTGCATGACCGTGCGACCTTATGATCTCGCCACCTTGTGACCTCACCACCTCGTGACCTCGCCACCTTGTAACCTCACGACCTTTGACCCCCCCCTTTTCTGCAGCACGACGAGTTCGACGTCGAGCTCGTGCGACACGGAGTTCACAAAGATGGACGAGCAGCGTCTGCGCGACTACGTGCGGCAGCTGCGCGCCGACCGCGCCGCCGTGCGCATGACCGTCATGGAGCTGGAGAGCGTGCACGTGGCGGCGCCGCGCGGCGACGAGCCGCCGCTGTCTGTGCCCGACGCGAAGAAACTCGACCTGGAGAACGCCGTACTCATGCAGGAGCTAATGGCGATGAAGGTCGGTGAAGGTGGGGGAGGGAAGGAGGGAGGGAGGAAGGGAGGGAGGGAAGAAGCTTGACCTGGAGAACACCGTGCTCATGCAGGAGCTGATGGCGATGAAGGTCGGTGAAGGTGGGGGAGGGAAGGAGGGAGGGAGGAAGGGAGGGAGGGAAGAAGCTTGACCTGGAGAACACCGTGCTCATGCAGGAGCTGATGGCGATGAAGGTCGGTGAAGGTGGGGGAGGGAAGGAGGGAGGGAGGAAGGGAGGGAGGGAAGAAGCTTGACCTGGAGAACGCCATGCTCATGCAGGAGCTGATGGCGATGAAGGTCGGTGAAGGTGGGGGAGGGAAGGAGGGAGGAAGGGAGGGAGGGAAGAAGCTTGACCTGGAGAACGCTGTGCTCATGCAGGAGCTGATGGCGATGAAGGTCGGTGAAGGTGGGGGAGGGAAGGAGGGAAGAAGCTTGACCTGGAGAACGGGGTGCTCATGCAGGAGCTAATGGCGATGGAGGTCGGTGAAGGTGGGGGGAGGGAAGGAGGGAGGGAGGGAAGAAGCTTGACCTGGAGAACGCCATGCTCATGCAGGAGCTAATGGCGATGAAGGTCGGTGAAGGTGGGGGGAGGGAAGGAGGGAGGGAGGAAGGGAGGGAGGGAAGAAGCTTGACCTGGAGAACACCGTGCTCATGCAGGAGCTGATGGCGATGAAGGTCGGTGAAGGTGGGGGAGGGAAGGAGGGA
>NW_014577133.1:120972-133119 GCF_000485595.1 Priapulus caudatus | reverse complement strand
AAGGGAGGGAGGGAAGAAGCTTGGTTCCCTCCCTCCCTCCTTCCCTCCCCCACCTTCACCGACCTTCATCGCCATCAGCTCCTGCATGAGCACGGTGTTCTCCAGGTTCAGCTCATGCAGGAGCATGGCGATGGAGGTCAGTGAAGGCGGGGAAGGCAAGCAGACAGACAGACAGACAGATGCTGATATGGCCATTTGAATTCTTTGGATTTAGCAGTGCTATGTGGACTTAGATAGACATTTTAATGATCTATGCTATAAAAAGGTCTTATGCACTACATGAAATTTATTCAGTATTTATTTGGATAGATGAATATTAAAGGCATACTAGGATTATGCATTGTTGACGAATGCTAGAGTAACTCGCACCTTGTGTAGTTAATAAGTACATAACCTTATAACCAAACGCATATTTGTTTGTCCAATATCACTGCTGGTTACATTACAAGCAAAACTTGCAATCGGTTGTTGATATTCATTTACGTGCCGTAAATGTCATCCAGGAGTCAAGCGATGACGTAAACATTTGTAAGGCCCGTATGTTTTGGACGCCAGATAAATGGAGGTGTCAGCGGTGTAAGCACGGCCACGGACTAAACATGGAAATGGAGTAATACACACGTACTAATCACGGACGCACATTGTCATGGACAGCCCTGACAAAAAGTTCCTTATCACGAGCGTCCGTGTTTACGAAATCACTGATGATAGCATTGCGTACGGCCGAGCATGCGTGCGAAAATGTCCGGTGCACTATAAATCTGTATCACGCCCGCTTCGCCGGCAGCGGTTTGAAACTGTAAACAACTGATTTCTTGGACTGCGGATTTCAATTAGACATTTCTTAGTAACCAGCAGTGATATTGGACAAACTAATACGCGTTTGGATGTAAGGTTATGTACTTATTAACTACACAAGGTGCCAGTTACTCTAGCATTCGTCAACATTGCATAATCAATGGGCCTAGTATGCCTTTAAGAGGCATGAGAAAAAAGTGACCTGCATTGAACGATGCAGTACTTCACAGAGTAGTGTACCCATTCACATGCTACATCCCTGAGTTGATCCATACGCATAGTGATGTTTAATTGTTATTTTTAGGAGGAAAAAACAGAATTAAAGGCCATTAACTATATGCTGGGAAAAGAGAAGAAGGCGCTTGAACTGCACCTAGACAGTTGTGAGTCACGGGAACATGCGTCTAACCTCCATATCACTCATCTGAAAGCTACCATTGCAGAACTTGAAGAGAAACTCGAGAAATTATCGAGAAAGGTACGTTTGTGACGGTATATGCTTCGTAGCAGCATTCATTGCATAAACCCTGGCTCATCCCAACTGCACATCCTATTTTCACTCGACCATTTGAAAATGCTGACTCGTCACTTCGACTCTCATTGGTTTAGTGCGACTCTCGGAATCGTAGATCGCTGGTTAGATGTCAAAGGTGTGTTTCAGGTGCGCAGATGTCAGGTTAAATTATGTCATGATCAACAGGTTTTCGTCTAAATAAGTTATTTAAGTATAGTTATGTTATAATTAAGTTTAATTATAGTATAGTTAATTTTTTTTTAAGTATTATACTTTTTATACTTTTTTCATACTTTTTTCATGCAAAAATACTTTAAAATACTTTTTTTGCCAAAGATGGTCAAAACTCTTCGGACTTACATTTAGGTACACTGTACTTGATGAGATTAAAGATGTGCTTTGCTAGTCTTGTTGCAGGAGTGATGTGTGCTCTGTTCAGTGGAGTGTTTTGCTCTCAGCTCTCTGCTGTCAGTGACCAAATGACAGACCATTGCAGTGTTTCCCCTGCATTGACACGAGCGAGGCGGACCGCCTCGCTCAAATTCTCAGCCGCCACACAGAAATTTGTCCAAAACATCGCCTCGCTGACGAAACTT
Organism: Priapulus caudatus; assembly: GCF_000485595.1. NCBI lineage: Eukaryota > Metazoa > Priapulida > Priapulimorpha > Priapulimorphida > Priapulidae > Priapulus > Priapulus caudatus. The sequence continues at coordinate 131,211 of NW_014577133.1, read as the reverse complement.
TTGATAACTTGAAAAAAGGATTCAAGAGTCTTATGCAATGGGTCCAGAATAGCTTAGAATGCACCAAATTGCATTATTTTTTTTAAAAATTCCCTGGGAGAGCATGCCCCCAGACCCCCTAGCTGGCCAGGCACATGCACTGCTCACTGTGCTAGGACCTCGCAACACACAAACACATCACACACAAATTTACCGCCTTACAGGCCTTTCTGGCCAAGGGAAACACTGCATTGAAATATTCTAAACAGAGAGTTCAAGAGACAACTTCTTATTCCATTGCACACATCATTCCTGAAGCTTGTTTACATGCTGCACATAGGCTATAATGTATTCGGTAATAAGGTATAAGAAATCATGGTATGTTGGTACAAATTTATACTTTTTTTATACTTTTTTTAGGCAATTTTGATGCTTTTTTCTGGACAGATTTTATACTTTTTTTGTAATATCTTGAGTGGCAGCACTGGTCTAGGCTGAGCAGCAAAAATGCTGGTGGTAATGGCAGTCGCTAGCTGGTCTAAGATGCATTGGCAGACCGGCCACTGTCACCACGTGTACATTCTCTAGCCGCGTAAATCGTTAAACCCAGAACAGCATGCAGCATGATGTCTTATACGACTGCGATGCGAATTTTTTCCTGGCTGAAGGTCAGAGAAGGTCACAAGTACAGAGAGATTCCTGCCAATATTCACTGCTAACCATTTTCTTTGATGAAGGTCAGTGAAGGTCACGAATACGAGGAGAATCCTGATGAGGAACTGGCTGCTGGCCTTGCGAGGGAGGCACAGCTGAAGAGTAGGATACAAGAGCTGCTGCAGACGCTAGAGTCGATATCGTCAAATGCCGAGGATCGATATCAACAGTCAACCGAGTTTGTGAACGATCTTAAAAAGGCGAATAGGTAGACTGATAAACTTTTGAACTTACACTTGCTTCTTCATCGTCTTTTTTAAGACGATGTATCTATTTTAATTTTGCAACTCCGGTGGTCTTTCATACAGATGTTTATTGTTATTTATAGTTTATGTTTTATGTTATGTATCAGGGGTGTTAATATGCAGAAGTATTGGATAATCCACTAATATACTTATATGCTGATAATTATAAAAGTGGGACTACCACACTAAGGGAATGGTAATGAAGATGGTTCATTCTGTTTAACTGTTTAATTTGCAGTGCACTTATATCTGCTTTTGAGAAATCAAAGAAAAAACATCAAAACAAGATTAAAAGATTAGAGCAGCAGATGACTGCTATGCTAGAGCGGCACACTGGCCAGGTAAGCACATCTTTTTGTTTTGGCTGATATATAGAAAATTCCACATTGTATATCACATATTTGTTACTTGTGTTTGAAAAGAAAAGAAAAAGGAAAAAGGCAGCGTATGGTTGTAAAAATACCACATTGTAATTGGTGCTAAGCATGTCATGTAACATGAAATAAAAAAAAGTATTATTGAAATTTGTTACATTATGAATGGTAAGCCTTTAACAATTTTGAATCTAAAAGTCAATTTTAGCTCGAAAATACCAGAAAAAATAGACCAGCACTCGATCCATTAGACTATGCTGCTCTCACAATTTGGCAGCATTTGTATAATATTATATTATATTATATTAGCATTTGTTTTTTTTAAATTTTGTTGTTGTGTTGGTGACTTTTTTTCAGGTGAGAACTCTGCAGCAGCGCATACGTCTGCTTGAGGAAGAGAACAGTAGACCACCGACGAATGAAACCTCCCTCTAATGACGCTGTTGCACCCGCCAATGACATGATGAACATTATACAAAACGTCTTACTTCGCAGTGCGTGGAAGTTTTAAGGGGTCATTTAATAACAACAGTTTCGTACCAGTATATATTTTACGTGCTTGTTATTTTGTGCAATGACTGAATCGCTGAAATGCGAATTTAATTTCGCCTATAGTGGTTTTTATTATTTTGTTTGAATATTGCCACCTGCTGATTATGCGTAATTATGAAAACCTTATCATATGTAATGTATGTTGATGGACGGTTGGCCTGCATATTGAAGGCTGGATGGCCTGCGTCGTTATGGATATCCAGCCATTACAGCTTCCATAGATGTCTTCCTATTGAAATCCAATCTGCATGAAGTCGTGCATGGATAGTCCACAGTGTCTCATGTTTATTCTGATAATTTTTTATTAGAAAGACACGACGTATTATAAGTAGTTGCTCAATAAAGCCTTTGGACTGTCTTTCATACATTCACTTGGCAATACACGAATTGGTAAAATGTTTGAGTTTGCCAAACCAGAACTATGGATTGTAATTGTAAGGAAAACAGTACTTATGGTAGTCAAGATCTGAAACCTGTAAGTCTGTCATAGATGCACACAGCTACACGCGCGACGTTTGCTATTCTGGCAGGGTTACATGAAAAATGTTGCAAGGTTCGTCACTGATGTTATTTTTTTCTGGAAGAAGTAACAATGGTGTGAATACGAGAAATCACGTCCTGTTGTTATAGCATTGGACAGTAAAGTTGCCAACATGTACATTTTGAGCTTTTTTGGCAAGGAAAACGTATTGTTAACACATAGTGCTGAAATTATTTATTTAAACTACGTATATAACTTCTTTAATGTGTATGAATTGTATGGGTAAAATGTTATCTGAATATTTACTAGTAACATGCAATTACTTCCCTTGAAAAAATTCATTATCTTATAGGTAATGATGGCGTGTCACAAATCATAGTAATTGTAATTTCCCTCGTGAGTGTTAAAATATTCTGTATGCTGTAAAAAATGTCTGGCTCTACAATTAAAGTGTAGTATTTTATTTTGTACAATTACCATTATATAATGACGAATGCTGTGCGTACGTGCTTGCGTGCGTGCGTGTCTATCAGGGGGCCCATGGAAGATCTATATGTTCGTATAGATCGCTTACACTACATATATATTTATGATATTAGAGTTTTTAAATATGCAGCAAATATCGTCTTTTGTAAATAATGTGTGCTAGTAATGTACATTATATATGCAATTGCTCTATATCCGTTTGATCATTTGATGAATATCGATAGAATTTGTTCGTGTACCATCCGTGATCCGGAAATACATATGCCGCGTAATTGCAAATGTATTCAGTTGCAGCTGTTCCGTATTCATTATACGGCTTTTTACTACTGTACGTAGCTTGTTAGATAAATTATTATAGTGTACGTATGCCTCAACCTTATATGATCTGCAATTTCCTGAACGATGCTGTAGTGTTAATTGTACGTCCGTTTATTGATCGTGTCAAAACGAAACTTCCCCGAGATATAAGTCGCGTTCACACGGTCATGATTTGGCTCGAGCCAAATGGGCTAGATTTGGCTCGGGCCAAATTTGGCTCGGGTCGGTTTGAGTCGGCGTGTTCACACGTACGCAAGTGAATACTGTCAGAACCGAGTAACTATGCACCGCAGCCGTGATGTCGAAAATCAACTTACGCTGGCATCGGGGCTTCCATGATCAAGCAAGGCGGCGATAGCCCCAGGAATGTAGCTTTTCCCCCACGCAGCTTCGGATCGGCTGACTCTTGCGCACCTCCTCCACAAATCGAGGGAAACTCCGCTGTATAATTTGTTAGAGGGGGACCTGCGCTTCGCGGCTACCCTGCATCCATTAAATTGTAATGATATGGATAAATTGTTGAATACATGCTCCAATTATTATACCCGATAGCGGATATGTGTGCACTTTGATGGCTTTCAGTGTAGAAATTAAGAGTCTTGTATTTGGGTTCCCAATGCCTCGATTTATGAAATCTAATCTCAGTAGTTGATCGTGCGACAGTAAATCACGTATACCATTCCAAAACCCTTATCGACAGAGACTTTTATTCCTATTGTTTTCATATATTGGCGATTTTAACATTTTTATGTAACAAATTATTACGGCAATGACCAGACATTAATCAAGCCTCTATCTGTCACCGCAAATAGTGCGTTTACTATATTCAATATCTCCTCGTGCAAATTTGACATCAACGACCTCTCCAGGTACAGTACCGAGAAGTCGACGCTGAATAATGTTACACGCGCCGATAAATGGCCCGAACAATGACAGTTCTTTCTAGCACATTTTCGAAACATACAGACGCGCGCGCTAACATAGTACCATACCATCGAAAAACTTAAAAACCAATAGATCAATCGCGTAAATTAATAACACACGTCTTTCAGCCCGTCTTTGCCTCCTAGATGCATACATTGATGCCCATATCCCCAATAATGCCTCACAAGCTATTGAGCAGTGCGATAATATTGACACCACAGACAGGGCTAGAAAGCCGATAACCATATGCACCGTGGCGGTGATGTCGAAAATCCATTCACTTACGCTGGCATCGGGTTTCCATGATCCAACAGCGCGGATCCCCAAGGAATGAGGCCTTTCCATTGCACTTCGCCTTGCTGACTCTGCGGATTCTCTCAAAATTCCGAGGGAACTCGGGGTATAATTTCGTTAGAGCGCGGAACTTGCGTTTCGCCCCGCTATCCCTCAGCAATTAATTGAATGATATGGTTAAATTGATTGCATACATGCTCCAATTATCTATGGGCGTAAGAATACGTTGTGCGCCGCAAAATTGTTGCGGTTTCCGTGTAACATGAATGAAATCTAACTTATTTCAAGTTGTGAATGATGTCCCGCGATGTTTCCTATGAACCGACAATGACCTAAATTATTCAACTCTAATCTCATCTTTTGATTCGCCCGCACGACGATATCAAGACACTATACCATTCAAACATCCCTCTCAACACAAGCAGCTCTATTTCCCCCCTCTTAGTCTTCTACCGCTTGTAAAATCCCCATTCACCCGATTAAAACCACACGAAATAGACAATATACCAGCAAAAAAATCAAGCGTGAAACATGAAACTTATACTCATGCATTCCGAGTTACAAAACATTTTTCACACTCTAAAAAGAAAAAAACATATATATAGTAAATTACAGTTACACATGTCAGTTCAGTCGTCTTTGTTCCTACGATCAACTACACGGTGAGACTTTCGAATAATTCCGGCACAAGCAACGATGCCATGCTCGATAATATTCGACACACACACACGGTGCTAAGCGATCACTACCTGCCAGCCGAGGCCGGTGATGTCGAAACATCCATACTTCCCCCGTCGCAAATGCGGCCCTCCATGACAACAAGGCGGATCCCCAGGAACAGGCACTTTCAATTGCACTTACGTGGCTGACTCTTGCGAGTTCTCCCAACATCGAAGCAGAAGCTCGGTGTATACACTTCTTGGCTACGCGGGGCCCACTATGCGTTCTCTGCCCTATCCCTCATAATTAAAACCCCAATGATATGGATAAATTTGTTGCATACATGCTCCAATTATTATATTGGTGTCGAATATTGTGAGCCGCTTTGATGGCTTTCAGTGTATAGAATTAAATCTTAGTTATTTGTGGTTGAATGTCCTCGATTTCTATTAAATCTAATCTCAGTAGTTTGATCGTGCGACTATGTAACCCTCCACCAATCATACCCACTTTAAAGCCAACACATTTCGAAAAGAGACTTTTATCCTATGCTTTGCTAATATTATATCGGACTTTAACTCACATATAGCCTACGGACAACATAATACACCGCAAATGGTATACGCAGAATAGTGCTCACACTATATTCATATTTCCTCGTGCAAATATGACATTCACGCCCACTTCAGGTACAGTACCGAAGTCTACGCTTGAATAATGTTACACCCGATACATGGGGAACATTCAATCTTTCTAGAATTCTGAAACATACATGACCGCTAAGCATAGTAACAAACTATCGAAACTTGAAACCAATATATATATACTATGATATATATCATATCCGAAATTAATAACACACGTCTTCGAGCCCCCTTGTTCCCTAGATGCACTACATGATGCATATTAACATAATGCGCACAAAGCTATTGAGCAGGCGGATAAATATTTGACCCACAGACAGGTGCTAGAGCCGATAACCCACGCATGGCACCCGTAGGCGGTGATGTCGAAACCTCATACTTACCTGCGCATCAGGGGCTTCCATGATCAACAAGCGATCCCCCAGGAAGAGGCCTATCCATGCAAACTCGGTTGCTAGACTCTTCCGTGCGATTCTCTCAATCGAGGGAACGCAGTTGCTATAATTCTTGTTAGAACGGGAGGATCTGCGTTCGCGCATCCTCCTTCCCCGCTACACAATAAATAAATGATGAGGCAAAATCGATGGCATACATGCTCCAATTATTCTATTGCGTAAGATATGTGTGGTCCGCTTCTGTTGGTCCTCTTCTCGGTGCCTTATGAATCGAATCTTACACGTATTCAAGTTGAATGATCCGCGATTCTAGAACAACATTTATATAAATTTCGGCGATTTCACCCTGACAATAATTTAATATACTCTATCTCATCTTGGGAATCGTGCGACAATAGAACACGTTTTTTCCTCTTTTTTTTATTTTTTTTTTTGTTTTTGTTTTTTTTTTTTTTTGCTAATTTTCCAGATATGTTCTCCTTTCTTTCCCTCCTCTCCTTCCTCATTCTCTTTTTTTTTTCAATCTATTGTATACCCCCAGTTCCTATACTACACTTCAAACGGCCACGAACTTTATTCCTACCCGTTGTAAAATACAAACGCGACCTTTAACACGCTTACATTGACAACAATAGTACCAGAAAAATCCAAAGCGTGCAATGACACCAAACTTATCTCATCGGGCCTTTCCAAGGTAGTTATCCACAACATTTCTCACACTCCACAACAAGTAACAAAGAAAATATACTATAGTAAAAATTACTTACACTACGTCCTTTTCAACACCGCCTCGTTCTAGATGCTCTCTTGAAGCGATGGAATAATTATTCTGACAATAATGCGAATCAATCATTGAGAAATGCGATAATTCTGACACCCACAGACCAGGTGGCTAACCCGATAACTACTGCAACCGTAAGGCGTGACAATGTCGAAAATTATACTTTACCTGGGCATCGGGCTCCCAGGATCACAAGGCGGAATCCCCCAGGAAGAGCCTTTCCATTGCAGCTCGGTTTGGCTGACCTGCGATCTGCTCAAAATCGAGGAACTCCGGGTGTAATAATTTTTTGTAGAGGGGACTGTCGTTCGCGCTAATTCCTCCCTCATCTAATAAATTAATATATGGATAAATTTGTGCAATAAATCTCAGCCAAACTTTAGATTTGCGTGTCGGAATATTGTGTAGCCGCTTTGATGCTCCGTGGGTATCAGAATTAAATCTTAAGTTTTATTGTGGTTGAATGTCCCTCGATTCTATGAAATTAATCTCAGTAGTTGATCGTGCGACAGTCAATCCACGTATACCCATCCAACCTTCGAAAAAGAGACTTCTTATTCCTATTGTTTAAATATAGCGGATTTTAACTTAATATTACCAATGGACAACATAATCAAGCGCAATTACGCAGAATATGACTTTCAACTAATATCATTTTCCTCTGGGCAAATAAATGACATCAACGAACGTTCCAGGGTAACCATACCGAGAGATCTAGTCTTGAATAATAGTTACAACACCCGAATACATGCGGGTAACCATGTCAATTCTTTCTAGATTTCTTGAAACATACATGACGCGCTTAACATAGTAATCAAACTAATCGAAAACTTTAAAAAACCATATATATAATATAATATATATATATATCGGTAATTAATAACAGCACCGTCTTCAGCCGTCTTGGTTTCCCTAAGATGCACTACAATATGATAATTTAAATAATGCGCCACAAGCTATTGATGCATATGCGATAATATTTGACCACCACAGACAGGTGCTAGAGCCGATAACAATGCACCGTAGCGTGATTCGAAAATCATACTTACCTGGCAGCGGGGCTTCCATGATCAACAAGCGATCCCCCGGAAGAAGCGCCTTTCATTGCAGCTTCGTTTGGCTAACTCTTGCGATTCCATCTCAAATCGAGGGAGACTCGTGTATAATTTTTCGTTAGAGGGGGACTGCGTCGCGCATCCCTCACAATTAAGAATATAAATGATTGTTTAAATTGAGTTGCAATACATGCTCCAATTATCTATTGCGTAAGAATATGTGTAGCCGCGTTTGTGTTGTTCCGGTGTATTTGATGAAAAATTTAAGTTATTTCAATTTGAATGATTCCGCGAATTTCATGAAAATAATTATACGACATATGACATAATTATTAATCTAATCTCAGTCTTGATCGTAGCCGACAATAGATCACGTTATAGCATTCAAACACATTCAAGCAGGACCTTTTATTCCTACCGTTTTAAAATACTACCGGATTAAACGGAATGATAACAATATACAGAAAAACAACTCAAGCGTGATGGCATGAAACTTATCTCATGGCGTTTCGTAGTTTACAAACAATTTTCACACCTAAAAAGAAAAAAACATATAGTATAGGTAAATTATATACACATGTTCTTTCAGTCGTCTTTGTTCTAATGCCACTACATGGTGCCACATATTTGACATAAGCGCACAAGCCTATTGATGGCATGCGGATAACTCATTTGAACACCACAGACAGGTGCAAGAGCCGGATAACTATGGCCCGTACGCCCGGCCGATGCGACAAACTTCATACTTTACCCTGCCCTCTGGGTTGCCTTCCATGCACAACTAAGGCGGATCCCCCAGAAAGAGGCCTTTCCATGCACTTGTCGGTTTGGCTTGAACTCTATGCGATTCTCTCAAATGCGCGAGAACTCGGGTTATAATTCTGTTTAGCGAGGGGGACTGCGTTCGCGCTATCCCTCATAATTAAATTAATGATATGGATAAATTTGTTGCATACATGCTCCAATTATTATATTGGTGTCGAATATTGTGAGCCGCTTTGATGCTTTTCAGTGTATAGAATTACAATCTAGTTATTTTGTGGTGCAATGTTCGACGATTTCTATAAATCTAATCTCAGTAGTTTGATCGTGCTGACAGTAGACCACGTATACCATTCCAACACTTCGAAAGAGACTTATTCCTATTGTTTCTAATATATAGGGCGGAATTTTAACAATATTACCATGGACAACATAATCAAGCGCCATGTACGCAAGAATAGTGAAACTTCAACTATATTCATTTTCCTCGTGCAAAATATGACCATCAACGAAGCGTTCCAGGTACCAGTACCGAGAGTCTACCGCCTTGAATAATTTACACCCGATACATGCAGGAACATGTCAATTCCTATCTAGAATTTCTGAAAAACATACACATGACCGCATTAACATAGTAACAAAACTATCGAAAAAACTTAAAAACCATATAAATTATATATATATAATCGAATTAATAACACACGTCTTCAGTCGTCTTTGTTCCTAGATGCACTAGCCATGGTGAATTGAATAATGCGGCACAAAGCCTATTGATGCATGCGATAATATTGACACCACTAGACAGGTGCTGAGAGGCGATAACTATTGCACCGTAGGCGTGATGTCGAAAAATCATACTTCTACCTGCAATGCGGGCTCCATGATCAACAAGGCGATCCCCCAGGAAGAGGCGCTTTCCATTGCACTCAGGTTTGCTGACTCCTATGCGATTGCTCAATCGAGAGAACTCGGGTGTATAATTCCTGTTAGCGGGACTGCGTTCGCGCTATCCCTCATAAATTAAATTAATGATATGGATAAAATGTGTTGATACATGGCTCTGCAATTAATTATATTGGATCCGGAATCTTGTGTGCACACTTTGATGCATTTCAGTGTAATAGAAATTAAATCTTGAGTTATTTGTGGTTGAAGGTCCCGTTTTTATGAAATCTAATCTCAGTAGTTTGAATCGATAGCACAGTAGATCACGTAACCATTCCAACACTTCGAAAAGACTTTATTCCATATGTTTAATATATGCGGGATTTTACTAAATATTACCGATGGACAACATAATCAAGCGCAATGTACGCAGAATAGTGACTTTTAACTATATTCATTTTCCCTCCGATGCAAATTTGACAATCATACGACGTTCCAGTACAGGTACCGAGAGTCTCGCTTGAATAATGTTACAGCGCGATAAATTGCGGAACAGACGAATTCTTCTAAGTACATTCTGAAACAATACATGAACCGCTTATCCATAGAACATATATCGAAAACTTAAAAAACGCATATATATGTATATCGTAAATTAATACACACACGTCTTTCAGCCGTCTTTGTTCA
>NW_014577133.1:106689-120947 GCF_000485595.1 Priapulus caudatus | reverse complement strand
TGTCAAATTAAAATTAAAAATTAAAATAAATTTTATTGCACCAAATATCTCACAAGATAAATTGGCAGTATGTCGCGAGATGGCGTTGTTTACTATTTAGAGTGTTTACTTACGTTCCGAGTTTAATTATCAATCTTGAAACGTGCATCCTGATCAAATTTTTTCGCATTTTTATACTGTTTTGGAACTTTTATACTGTTTTGGAATTTTTATACTGTTATAAAGTTATACTTTTTATACTGTTTGAACCGATTCTAGTAATTTCTACCTCTCTACCGCTCGCCGAAAGCTGGTGCTAAAATTTGGCTCGGCCTGGTCCGACGTTTTCGATGGGGCCAAATCTGGCTCGGGCCAAAACGTCCGTGTGAACGCTCGCTCGAGCAAATCTGGCACGGCCTAATTAGGCTCGGGCCAAAAACGTCCGTGTGAACGCGCCTATAGAATCTCAATAATTTTTTATTCGTAGTTTTTGATAACTATTTGCCAAGATATATGTTGAAGCTGCATCCTAGATGATAGTTATGAATGTGAATAGTAGACCACTGCTGCCAGGCCTGTTGTTTAAATTATTTTTTGGTGAACGTGGGCACACTGCTAGTCGTGAGAATATCATATGAATGTAATTACGTGGTATGAAAAGTCCGTGAGTCAGTGTGCATCTAGACTGCAACTTCAGGCATATGATGCCTCTCAGAGTTTCAATAAAATTTATAGAATTAGTACATGACGCTGGCTCTATGTGTTAGTAGATCGGTGGTAGGACCGAAAGTTGTATACAATACAGTTGACTTTACCCAACCATATGGCTTGAAATATCCTCTCAGGTAATTAGGTTGATACAGTGAAAACATCGTGCTGCTCTTTACGGTGCTTATGCAGCTCGCCTATACGTTCACAAACGATGATGGTAGTTGCCCCAAGTTCTGTGATTTGTACAATTATACCCCCCCCCAAATATGGCTTTAAAAAATGGCTTTAAATTTCTTGTAATAAATGCCTAATTTAAACTTATTTTTGTTTTGAGTTCATAATTTTGTCACTTTTAAATATGGTTTTTAAGACCATCGTCGCGTCTTTCTATACTAATTATTCAATCACTGTTTGCTTGTATATGTGTGTGGGTGCGCGGTGTACGTGCGCGTGTGTGTGTGCGTGCGTACGTGCTTGCATGCGTGCGTGTCTATCAGGGGCCCATGGAAGATCTATATGTTCGTATAGATCGCTTACACTACAGTAATACTTCCTTCCAACATTTAAAATTATATTGTATTCCTCACTACCGCCTCCTAGATGCACTACATGATGATATTTGAATAATGCGCACAAGCTATTGATGCATGCGGATAATATTTGACACCACAGACAGGTGCTAGAGCCGATAACTATGCACCGTAGGCGGTGATGTCGAAAATCATACTTACCTGGCATCGGGGCTTCCATGATCAACAAGGCGGATCCCCCAGGAAGAGGCCTTTCCATTGCACTTCGGTTTGGCTGACTCTTGCGATTCTCTCAAATCGAGAGAACTCGGGTGTATAATTTCTGTTAGCGGGGGACTGCGTTCGCGCTATCCCTCATAATTAAATGAATGATATTGTAATACATTTGGTGCAGTAACTAGTCGAACTTAGGTATTCCTTTGCCAAACAACGAACTAAAGGTACTATAGCTATACGATGCACGAAAGTCGAGACTGAGTGAAGACAGCTGTAACGACGATGAAGAAGAAGAAGAACAAGAAGACGAATCTACCGTGTATGATGCACGCGCCGAAACTGAGTAAGGACAACGGAAGAAAAAGAAGAAGAGGAAGAAAGAAGAAATGAACATTGAGTTATCCAGAGTTTCGCCATACGCGCAAAATGTATGGAAATGCATACGGACAATAAAATGCAGCTGCAAATAGCGCATTATAGAGCCAGAACATTCGCAATTTATAGAATCTCAATAATTTTTTATTCGTAGTTTTTGATAACTATTTGCCAAGATATATGTTGAAGCTGCATCCTAGATGATAGTTATGAATGTGAATAGTAGACCACTGCTGGCCAGGCCTGTTGTTTAAATTATTTTTTGGTGAACGTGGGCACACTGCTAGTCGTGAGAATATCATATGAATGTAATTACGTGGTATGAAAAGTCCGTGAGTCAGTGTGCATCTAGACTGCAACTTCAGGCATATGATGCCTCTCAGAGTTTCAATAAAATTTATAGAATTAGTACACGACGCTGGCTCCTACGGACTATGTGTTAGTAGATCGGTGGTAGGACCGAAAGTTGTGTACAATACAGTTGACTTTACCCAACCATATGGCTTGAAATATCCTCTCAGGTAATTAGGTTGATACAGTGAAAACATCGTGCTGCTCTTTACGGTGCTTATGCAGCTCGCCTATACGTTTCACAAACGATGATGGTAGTTGCCCCAAGTTCTGTGATTTGTACAATTATACCCCCCCCCCCCAAATATGGCTTTAAAAAATGGCTTTAAATTTCTTGTAATAAATGCCTAATTTAAACTTATTTTTGTTTTGAGTTCATAATTTTGTCACTTTTAAATATGGTTTTTAAAGACCATCGTCCGTCTTTCTATACTAATTATTCAATCACTGTTTGCTTGTATATGTGTGTGGGTGCGCGTGTACGTGCGCGTGTGTGTGTGCGTGCGTACGTGCTTGCATGCGTGCGTGTCTATCAGGGGGCCCATGGAAGATCTATATGTTCGTATAGATCGCTTACACTACAGTAGATACTTCCTTCCAACATTTAAAATTATATTGTATTCCTCACTACACTAATGAACAGGGGAGAAGTATTACCAAGAGCGTATTAAGTATGAATACGCTCTGATATATTACATATATAATAATCCCCCGCAAGAATGCTACAGTGACACACATGACACACGCGCTGACAATGCACGCTTATATTATAGATGAAACCAGATAGATATATTGATACCGATTAAAACAGCGTTCGCGCTATCCCTCATAATTAAATGAATGATATGGTTAAATTGATTGCATGCATGCTCCCAATTATTATATTGTCGTCGCATATCGTGTGCCGCTTTGATGGCTTCCGGTGTATTAAATGAAATCCGAATTATATCTGGATGAATGATTCCGCGATTTCTATGAAACGACAATGACTATATTAATCTAATCTCAGTCTTTTGATCGTGCGACAATAGATCACTTATACCATTCAAACACTTCAAAGCAGACTTTTATTCCTACCGTTTTAAAATATATGATATAGCGGATATTTAACTATATACTTACCAAATGCCAAAACATAATCAAGCGCAATGTACGCAGATAGTGACTTTCACTACATATTCATTTTTCACCGTGCAAATCTGACATCACGAACGTTCAGGTAGCAGTACCGAGAGTCCTACACTTGAGGATAAATTTTACACCCGATTACATGGCGGAACATGTACATTCTTTCTAGAATTTCTGAAGACATACATGACCCGCTACATAGTAACATACTATCGAAAACATTAAAAAACCATCTATTATAAATGTTATATATATACTCGTATAATTAATAACTCACGTCTTTCAGCCTTTCTTTGTTTCTTAGAATGCACGTACTGATGATAATTTGAATAATGCGCACAAGCTATTGATGAATGCGGATTAATATTTGACACCACAGCGCACGGTGCTAGAGCCGAAACTAGAGCACCGTAGCGTGATTGTGAAAATCATACTTACCTGCATCGGGGCTTCATGATCAACAAGGCGATCCCAGGAAGAGCTTTCATTGCACTTCGGTTTGGCTGACCTCTGCGATTCTCTCAAATCGAGGAACTCGTTGTATCATTTTGTATAGCAGGGACTGCGTTCGGCGCGCTATCCCTCACAAATTAATTGAATGATATGGTTAAATTGGTTGCATACAGCTCCAATTATTCTATTGGCGTAAGATATTGTGTGCCGCTTTGTCGGTTTCTGGTGGTATTGAATGAAAACTCAGTTATTTCAAGTTGAATGATTCCGCGATTTCTATGAAATATAATTTATATATTTCGCGATTTCAATGACTATAATTTATTAATCTAATCTCAGTCTTTTGATCGTGCGACAATAGATCACTTATACCATTCAAACACTTCAAAGCAGATTTAATCCTACCCGTTCAAAATATCGGATTAAACGTATGATAACTAATATACAGAAAATCAAGCGTGATGCACATGCAACTTATCTCATGGCTTTCGCGTAGTTACAAACATTTCAACACTCTAAAAAGAAAACAGAAAAACCTATATATATAGTAAATTATTTCCACACGTCTTAACGCCTTCGTTTCTAGATGCCTTGTACGATGATATTATTTGAATTAATGGGGGGGGGGGGGGGGGGGGGCGGGGGGGGGGGAAAAAGGGGGGGGGGGGGGGGGGGGGGGGGGGGAAAGGGGGGGGGGGGGGCGGGGGGGGGGGGGAAAAAGGGGGGGGGGGGGGGGGGCGAATAACTCATTGATTAATGCGCGATCCAATTTGGACACCACAGACAGGTGCCTAGAGCCGATGAGACTATGCACCTAGGCGTGATGTCGAAAAATCATAACTTAGCTGGCCATCGGCTTCCATGATCAACAAGGCGGATGGCCCCCAGAAGAGGCCTTTCCATTGCACTTCAGTTTGGCGACTCTTGTCGATTCTCTCAAATCGAGGCTCGGGCTGTATAATTTTTGTTAGACAGGGGACTGCGTTCGCGGCTAATCCCTCACAATTAATTGAATGATATGGGATAAATTTGTTGCAACAGCCCAATTATTATATTGTGTCGCATATTGTGCTGCACTTTGATGCTTTCAGTGTAATAGAAAAAATCTTAGTTTATTGTTGTGGTTGAATGCCTCGTTTCTATGAACATCTAATCTCAGTAGTTGATCGTGGCGACAGTAGACTCACGTATACCATTCCAGACACTTCGAAAGAGACTTTATTCCTATTGTTTTAATATATAGGCGGATTCATTACTTTAATATTACGCAATGGACAACAATAATCAGCCGCAAGTACGCAGAATAGTGACTTTCACTATATTCGATTCTTCCTCGTGCAAATATGACATCACGAACGTTCCAGTACAGTACCGGAGTCTACACTGAATAATGTTACACCCCGGATACACTGGCGGAACATGACATTCTTCTAGAATTTCTTGAAACATACATGCCCGCTGTTAACATGACGTAACTAAGACTATCGAAAACTTCAAATCCATATATATGATTATATTCCCCGCTTTCCGGGATATATCGTAAATTAAAACCCACCGTCTTTAGCCGTCTTTGTTCGTAAGATGCACTACATATGAACTATTGAAAATAATCGCACAAGCTATTGATGCATGCGGATACATATTACACCAAACAAGGCAGGTGCTAGAGCCGATAACTATGCACCGTAGGCCGGTGATGTCGAAAATCATACTACTGCATCGGGGCTTGCCCATGTGATCAAAGGCGATCGCCCAGGAGAGCTTTCCATTGCACTTCGTTTGGCTGACTCTTGCGACTTCTCTCAACGAGGCGAACTCGGGTGTATAATGTTTGTTAAGGGAGCTGCGTTCGCGCTACCATCCTCACAATTATTGATGATATGGTAAATTGATTGCATACATGCTCACCTTATTCTATTGGGTAAGATATTTGTGGCCGCTTTGTGGTTTCCGGTGTATTGAAGATAATCTAAGTTATTTCAAGTTGAATGATTCCGCGTATTCTATGAAACGACAAATGACTAATAATATTAATTAATCTAATCTCAGTCTTTGATCGTGGCCGACAAATAGATCACTTATACCGGCATTCAAACACTTCTAAAGGCAGACTTTGTATTCTAAACCGTTTTAAAATATACAGGCAAATATAGGTAATGTGATAACAATATACAGACAAATCAAGCGTGATGACATGAAAGACTCATGGCTTGTGCGGCCGTAGTCCGGGAGGGAAAGCATTTTCACACTCTAAAAAAAAAAAAATACATATAATCTATGTAAATTATTTACACCTTGTCTTTTAAACGCCTCGTTGTATTAGATCTGCACGATGATAATTACTTGAATAATGCGCACAAGCTATTGATGCATGCGGATAATGTTTGACAATTGAATGATATGGTTAAATTGGTTGCATACAGCTCCAATTATTCTATTGGCGTGAAGATATTGTGTGCCGCTTTGTCGTTTCTGGTGTATTGAATGAAAACTAAGTTATTCAAGTTGAGAATGATTCCGCGATTTCTATGAAAATATAATTTATATATTTACGGCGATTTCAATGACTACAATTTATTATCTTAATCTCAGTTCTTTGATCGTGCGACAATAGATTACTTATACCATTCAAATCACATTCGAAAGCAGACTTTTATTTCCTACCGTTTTTAAAATAATACCGATTTTACCAACGTAATATAAGAATATACAGAAAAATCAAGCGTGATTGACATGAAACTATCTCATGGCTTTCCGTAGGTTAGCAAACATTTTCACGTAACTCTAAAAAGAAAAAACAACATATAATATAGTAAATTATCGCTATACACACGTCTTTCAACCCCTTCGTTTCGGCTAGAGTGCTGTGCACGATGAAATTATTGTGAATAAGTTGCGAATATCATTGATGAAATGCGGATCATATTTGACACCCACAGGCAACAGGTGCTGAGAGCCGATAACTATGCACCGTAAGCGTGATGGTCCGGAAAATCATACTTACTGCAATCGGGGCTGTCCATGATCAAAGGCGGATCCCCAGGCAGAGGCCTTTCGCAATTGCATTCGGTTGCTGACCCTGCGATGCTCTCAAGATCGAGGGAACTCGGTGTATAATCTTTTGATAGAGGGACTCGTTCGCGCTCATCTCCTGCATAATTAAATTAATGATATGGATAAAATTTGTTGGGCATACATGCTCCAATTATTTATAGGTTCGATATTGTGTGCGTACTTTGCATGCTTCGTCAGTGTATAGAATAAAAATCATTAAGTTATTTGTGTTGAATGTCTCTGGATTTCTATGAAATCTAATCTCAGTAGTTGATCGTGCGACAGTAGTCACGTATACCACCTTCCAACACTTGAAAAGAACTTTTTATTCCTAATTGTTTTAATATATAGCGGATTTTAACTTAATATTACCAATGGACAACATAAGATATAAGATATAAGATATAACAGTTTTATTTTTCGCTTACAAACATAGAACAAGAATTAACAGGCAAATAGGAAAGTAATACCGGCGAAGCGGATGGCGAAAAGACTGCATACGGTCATCCAGTCACCCATCCCCGGTAGCACAACATATAGTTTAAAAGTAACCGGCAACTGGCATTGTGAGCAGCGGGAAGAGAAATTAGATCAGAGCAAGTGACTAATATCAATGAGCATAATCAATGCGCAATGTACCAGAGCTAGGTGACTTTCAATATATCTCATGTCCTCGTGGCAATATCACAGTCAGAGCGGGAAGTGTCGGCGAGGTACAGTTACCGAGAGTCGTACCCTTGGAATAAATGTGTAACAGCCGCGATACCAAGGCGGAAACTGGTCATTCTGTTCAAAGAAATTTCATGAAACTACACTGACGGCTTGAGCAGTAGTAAACATACTATCGAAAAACTTAAAATCGATATATACGGGTATAGTGATCAAGGGTAGTATAGTGGAGGTAATAGTAAGTAGTTATCATAACCGGGTAGTATTAGGGTAGGGTGGGTGAGAAGTTAATAAGAGCGGTACGACGTCGGTCTTCAGCGCTTCGTGGTTGTGTTCATAGACTGCACTACTGATGATGAGTTGAATAATGTGCGGGCAACAAGCTATTGATGCGAGTGGAATCTAAATGATTATCAGCCAAGCAGGCAGTGCGGTAAGCCGAACTAACTAGGCAGGCGTAGGCGTGCTGTCGAAAATCAATACTTGAGCCTTGGCATCGGGGCTTGCAATGATGCGGAACAAGGCGGATCCCAGCATACGAAGCAGCTATGTCCATTGCGACTTCGTTTTGGCACACTGAACTCTTGATTACACACTCTCAAATGAGGGAAGCTCGGTGTGGATACGATGTTGTTTTGTTAGAGGGAGGGCCGGGGTCACGATAACTAGGTGAAAAGACTGCGTTCGCACGGCTATCCCCTCGACAATTAATTGAATGAACTATGGTTAAGATTGATTGCATACACCTGCCTACCAGAGTTATTCTAACTTGCGTAAGATAGTTGTGTGCGCTTTGTTGGTTCCGTGTATTACGAATGAATCCGGTACAGTTGTATTTCAAGTTGAATGATTCCGGGCGATTTCTCCAACTGAAACGAGCAATGACTAGTAATTCTATTAATCTGGACCATCTCAGTACTGTTGATCGGTGGGGCGACAATAGATGCACTTAGTGACGCGGAGTGTCGGAAACACTTGCGAAGAGCCAGACTTTTGTTGTCTACCGTCTTAAACATATCAGTGGCCGTGATATAGGTAATGATACACAATATACAGAAACATCAGCGTGATGACATGAACAGGTTATTCGATGGCTGTTTTCGGGTACGTTAACAAACCATTTGTCACAACTCTATCAAAAGAAAAAAAAACATAGGCATGGAGGTGGTGAAGGCGGTGTATGGTGAGCGCGAGTGCGTGTGAGGAGTGTGCGTTTCCTAGAATCCTTGTACGGGAGTGAGTGAGATCGAGGTGTGTGAGAGAGTGGGCACCAAGATATTATGCAATCGCGATAATGTTTGTGGAGCAGTTGCAATGATATGGTTACAATGGTTGCGATGAGCAGAGCAATCCAATTATTCTAGTGCGTTAAGATATTGGTGTGCGCTTGTCGGTTTCTGTGTAGGGTCGGTGTGAAGGAAACTAAGTTATTCACGTTGAAGGTGGGTTCCGGCGATTGTGCTATGAATATAATTCTAGTCATAGTTCTTCGCGTATTTCAGAGTGAGTAAACTTCATTAATTGGCGGAGTCGCGAGTCCTACTTTGATCGTGCGAGCAATAGCATTATTATACGCATTCCAACAACACTTCAAAAGCATAGACGTGTGTAGTGCGAGCACCGTTTTAAAATATGACACGGATGTAAACGAAGTGATGACACAATCATACAGAAAACATTCAGCCGACGTGAGTGTACATGAAAATTATCGAGCATGGGATGGTGCGCGTAATTGAGCGAGGAGACATGTGCGTTCAAGCGGCGTGCTACACAAGAAAAAGAAAACAAATAGTATGAGGATATGAGGGTAAATCGTGAGTGGTACTACCACGGTGCTTGTAAACCGCCTTCGGTTTCTAGATCCTTGTGGATGATAGGATTATTTGAATAATCGCGAATACAGTCTTGATAATGCGGATCATATTTGACACCAAACAGGACAGGTGGCTAGAGCCGATAACTAGTGCACCGTAAGGCGGTGATGTCGAAAAGATCATACCTTACCTGGCATACGGGCTTCCGATGAATCAGCAACGGCGGATGGCCAGGAAGAGGCCTCTTCCATTGCACTTCAGGTGATGCCTGACTCTGAGCGATTCGCTCTCCAGGAGATCGAGGGAACCTCGTTGTATACGTTTTTGGATAGATGGGGGGACTGAGCGTGTCGCGCTACACCACTCATACCTTAGAGAGTTAAATAATGATAGGACAAATTTGTGGTTGACAGTACCAATGCTCCAAACGTGTAGTTATGATTGGTGGTCGATATTGTGTGCCATTGGATGCGTTTCAAGTGTATGTAGAATGTAGACGGGATCTAGTTATTTGGGTTGAATGGTCTCGGGATGGTTCGGTAAGAGATATAATCTCAGTAGTAATGGATCGTGCGCCACGTAAGGGCCCCTCGGATACGTATACCTCCATGTCAACACGGAGCTTCGAAAGCAAACTTTTTATTCCTATCTGCTTTTAATATGAGGTAGGGCGGATTTAACTTATAGTTACCCTGACAACATAATCAAGCGCAATTGACGCAGAATAGTGACTTTCAAACTATATTCATTTTCCATCGTGCAATATGAAGCAGTCAACGAACGTTCCAGGGTGACAGTACCGTGAGAGTCTACCACATATGAATAAGAGTGGTGACACGCGGCGATAACATGGCGGCGAAATGTCCCAATTCTTTCTAACGAATTGGTCGGGTGAAACACAGGACATGAACCGCGCTTAACTATACGTAACATACTACGAAAACTGTAGAGAATAACCGCAGTAAGGTATATATATACTAGGGTGGTGAGTAGAGTAACGTCGCACCTCTTTCAGGCGCGCAGTGTGTGTCACGTCACTAAACATGATGATTGATGTGGATATAGAGGGCGCACGAGAGCTGATGGTTGATGATACGGATAATATTTGACACCAAGCAGGTGCTAGAGCCGATAACTATGCACGCGCATCAGGCGTGATGTCGAAAACCTCATTTACTTACCTGGGCATCGGGCTTCCATGATCACAAGGGCGGGTCCGCGGGCAGAAGGAGGGGCGTGTGGATCCATTGCACTTCGGTCGTTAGCTGACCTTCTTGCGATGTCTCTGCGAGGAATCGAGGGAGACCTCGTTGTATCAGATGTTTGTTAGGAGGGGGGACTGCGTTCGGGCGCTGAATCGGCGTGCAGAGATGAGAGTTGAATGCATAGGTGTGAAATTGTTGCATACAGCTCCAAGTATTCCCGTATCGGCGTAAGGATAGTGTGTAGCCGCTGTGGTGCGTTTCTTGTGGTATTGAATGAAAACTTCAACAAGTTANTTACTTATACCATTCAAACACTTCAAAGCAGACTTTTATTCCTACCGTTTTAAAATATACCGGATTTAAACGTAATGATAACAATATACAGAAAAATCAAGCGTGATGACATGAAACTTATCTCATGGCTTTCCGTAGTTACAAACATTTTCACGCTCTAAAAAGAAAAAAAAACATATATATAGTAAATTATTTACACACGTCTTTAAACCGCCTTCGTTTCTAGATGCCTTGCACGATGATAATTATTTGAATAATGCGAATAAGTCATTGATGAATGCGGATAATATCTNTAAAAAGAAAAATATATATATATCATAAAAATTTATTTACACACACGCTCTTAAAGCCGCCTTCGTTTTTATATGCTTGATACCCAATGAGGTATTCACTGAAATAAGGGTTTTGCGAGAATAGACGATTGATGGAATGCGGATAATATCTGACACGCATCATCAGCAGTGGACAAATGAGGCTTAGAACCCCGTATAACTTATGCAACGACGTACGGTGAGCGGTGATGTCGAAAATCATAGCTGTACCGTTTGGCTAATCAGGCGGCTCCATGATCAACAAGGCGATCCCCACAGGAAGAGGCCCTTTCATTGCACTTACGGTTTGGCTACTTCTTTTATTGTCGATTATCTCACTAGTTTTGGTTATTTTGTGGATTTTTATATCTAAATCGAGAGATAACTCGGAGTGATATTAGCTTAATCATTTAACCTGGGGGACTTTAGCCTTAATCGCTGAAACTTATTCCCCTCCTATATAATGAATTAATATATGGATACAATTTGTTGCCATTAAGCGATTCTCGGCCATTATTATAGTTGGGTGTCGAATATTGTGAGCCGCTTTGATGGCTTTCACCGTATAGAAGTTAAATCTAGTTATTTGTGGTTGAATGTGCCTCGACTTTCTATGAAATCCTAATCTCAAGTATTGATCGTGTCGACAGTAGACCACGTGATACATTACGCAAGCACATTCGAAAGAAAACTTTTATTCGCTATTGTTTTAATATATAGCGATTTTAACTTAATATTACCAATGGACAACATAGATCAATGCGCAAGTACGCCAAATAGTAACTTCAACTATATTCATTTCCTCGGGCAAATATGACATCCGAAACGAAACGTTCCAGGTACAGTACCGGAGAGTCTACGCTTCTGAATAAGTGTTACACCCGGATACAATGCGGGAACATGTTCAAATTCCTGTTCTAGATTTCGTGAAGACATACCTATGACCGGGCCTTTAACATAGTAGACAAACTATATCGAAGAACTTAAAAACACATATAACATAGTATATATATATAGTATATATTATAGATCGGTAAATTATAAACAACGCACTTTCAGCCGTCTTGTGCGCGTGAGAGTGCAGCGCCTGATGATACTGTTAAATATTGCGCACAAGCTTTGATGCATTGCGGATAATATTTGACGTAGCAACCACAGACAAGGTGCTACGAGCCGATAACTCATGCAACCGCTAGGCGGTGATGTCCGAAAAATCCATAACTGTACCTGGAATCGGGGCTCCGATGATCAACAAGGCGATCCCGCCAGGAAGAAGGCCTTTATCCATTGCACTTCGGTTTGGCATGACGTCTTGCAAATTCTTCTCCAATTCGAGGAGAATCGGTGTGTAATTTCTGTGAGCGGGGGTGACTGCGTTCGCGCTATTCCCTCATAATTAAATTAATGAATGGATAAATTTTGTTGAATACATCTCCATCAATTCATCATTGGTATCGGCAATATTGTGTGCCACTTGATGGCTTTCAGTGCTATAGAATAAATCTTAGTGTTTTTTTGTGTTGAATGTTTCTCGCATTTCGTATGAATCTATATCTCAGTATTTTGATCGTGCGACAGTAGATCAACGTATAGCCATTACCAACACTATCGAAAGAGACTTTTATTCCTCATTGTTTTAATCATATAGCGGATATTTAACTTAATATTACCAAATGGACAACATGAACTCAATCGCGCAATGTACGCAGAATACGTGACTTTATCATCTATATTCATGTATTCCTCGTGCAAATATGACATCAACGAACGATTCCAGTAACAGTACCGGAGAGTCCTAAATCGCTTAAATAATGTTATACAGCCGATACATGGCGGGAACATGACAATTCTTTCTAGAATTTCTGAAACATACATGACCGCTTAACATAGTAACATACTATCGAAAACTTAAAAAACCATATATATATATATCGTAAATTAATAACACACGTCTTTCAGCCGTCTTTGTTCCTAGATGCACTACATGATGATATTTGAATAATGCGCACAAGCTATTGATGCATGCGGATAATATTTGACACCACAGACAGGTGCTAGAGCCGATAACTATGCACCGTAGGCGGTGATGTCGAAAATCATACTTACCTGGCATCGGGGCTTCCATGATCAACAAGGCGGATCCCCCAGGAAGAGGCCTTTCCATTGCACTTCGGTTTGGCTGACTCTTGCGATTCTCTCAAATCGAGGGAACTCGGGTGTATAATTTTTGTTAGAGGGGGACTGCGTTCGCGCTATCCCTCACAATTATTTGAATGATATGGTTAAATTGATTGCATACATGCTCCAATTATTCTATTGGCGTAAGATATTGTGAGCCGCTTTGTTGGTTTCCGGTGTATTGAATGAAATCTTAGTTATTTGTGGTTGAATGTTCTCGATTTCTATGAAATCTAATCTCAGTAGTTTGATCGTGCGACAGTAGATCACGTATACCATTCCAACACTTCGAAAGAGACTTTTATTCCTATTGTTTTAATATATAGCGGATTTTAACTTAATATTACCAATGGACAACATAATCAAGCGCAATGTACGCAGAATAGTGACTTTCAACTATATTCATTTTCCTCGTGCAAATATGACATCAACGAACGTTCCAGGTACAGTACCGAGAGTCTACGCTTGAATAATGTTACACCCGATACATGGCGGGAACATGTCAATTCTTTCTAGAATTTCTGAAACATACATGACCGCTTAACATAGTAACAAACTATCGAAAACTTAAAAAACCATATATATATATATATATATATGCACTTCGGTTTGGCTGACTCCTGCGATTCTCTCAAATCGAGGGAACTCGGGTGTATAATTTTTGTTAGAGGGGGACTGCGTTCGCGCTATCCCTCACAATTAATTGAATGATATGGTTAAATTTATTGCATACATGCTCCAATTATTCTATTGGCGTAAGATATTGTGAGCCGCTTTGTTGGTTTCCGGTGTAGCGCGAAATTTCTGACTTCCGAAATATCTGAGATAGCCCCGCCCCCCTATGATATAGGATATAGGATGCGTATGCGCATGCGCACTTCGCATATATGCTCAAATATGGCAATTTCCACTTCAGCTAAGACACCAGCTGGTGGAGGAGGAGGAGGGGGAGAAGCTGGTGGAGGAGGAGGAGGGGGAGAAGGGAGAAGC
>NW_014577133.1:99135-99918 GCF_000485595.1 Priapulus caudatus | reverse complement strand
CGACGTGTCGAAAGAATTAAGGACGTGTTGTAATTCGAATTGCGACGTGTCGAAAGAATTAAGGACGTGTTGTAATTCGAATTGCCACGTGTCGCTATTTAATTACAACACGTCGTTAATTCTTTCGACACGTTGCAATTCGAATTACAACACGTCCTTAATTCTTTCGACACGTGGCAATTCGAATTACAACACGTCCTTAATTCTTTGCGACGTGTCGAAAGAATTAAGGACGTGTTGTAATTCGAATTGCAACGTGTCGGAAATATTATCGACGTGTTGTAATTAAATAGCGACACGTGGCAATTCGAATTACAACGTGTCGGAAATATTATCGACGTGTTGTAATTAAATAGCGACACGTGGCAATTCGAATTACCACGTGTCGGGTGGTTGCGTTTATGACGGGTTCCTGCTTCCATAGATGGCTGGCTATCGCCGATCATCCCCCCCACTTCTCGGTACGGATTTACGCCCCTGATCGCACTGATTCGCACTCTTCACGTGCTCATTGCCGCCCCCCCTCCCCTAAAATAAAACCCTAGCTACGCGCCTGCCTGGGTAAGAAATCGAACGCATCTGGGTTAGGGAAGATAAACGAACGGTTTTTTGGGTTAACCCGGGTAACCACTAACCCAAACAATACAATAAAAAAATAAAAAAATATAGTGAACTAGAGCACAGACCTCCGCCAAGGCAGCTGAATTCTCTCACTGTGAAAATTTTTATTTATTAATTCATTAATTAAGTGACATTTTTTATTAATTAATTAATTAGTTAATT
>NW_014577133.1:97520-98843 GCF_000485595.1 Priapulus caudatus | reverse complement strand
CCCTCCCCCTCCCCCTCCCTACACTGCTCCTTCGCTACCCTGTACCAGAACTTGGTATTAGTGCACAACCTATTGCGGACTGTAACTCGTCCTGACCCGTCGACACGGACCACGTACTGGTCATGTTGGCGGACCTCTATCACCTGTCCAGTTTTATCCCATCTCAGTGGGCTAGGGCCAGTTTGGTTCTGGATCCTGACGTGGTTGCCAACTACAAGGGGTGGAAGTCGCTTTGTGTGTTCCATCCAACGTTCAGCAGCCCTCATATGTCGGTTTCTCAATGCTTCCTCCATCGCCGCCAATGTTTCTTTCCATGTGCTATGTGGTAGGTAACGACCCGGGAGGACAGGGATGAAGTCCTTGATAGCTCTGCCAAAGACGCACATCGCAGGGGAGAGTTTGGTGTCTTTGTCTGGGCAATTTCGGTACTGTAGCATTGCACGTTGGAAGTTGTCTGTGTCAAGTTCACCATATGGTCCTGTGTTGTCAGTTATAAGTCATTTGACAGTTTTCACTCCGACTTCTGCACGACAGTTGCTGTGGGGGAAGGCAACAGACGATACGCGGTGATGAACACCCCAGTTCTTCATGAACTCGCGGGTTGCGGCAGCAGTAAATTCAGGGCCACCGTCAGATGCGAGTTCGTCGGGTATGCCATAGGTGACGAATGCTCTGCGGAGGCTGTCAACTAGCCCAGTGGAACCACATAAGGCTTTTTCAACGATAAGCCAGTTGGAGTATCTGTCAACGATTGCCAGGTAGTTGGTGCTTTTGTAGTGAAAATAATCAGCACACACACATTGGAATGGGTATACCGGCGGCGTTGTGGGTGTTGGCGGTGCGCTAGGCTGTGAAGGCGCCATTCGGTTGCAATGGGTGCAGCTATTTCTGACGGCAGTGATGGCGGGAGTAATTCCAGGCCAGAACACGGATATTTCTGCTCTTGCAATCATCGATGACGTGATCTGGTGTGCGGCATGAAGGGCTGTCAAACAGTCATGTCTGAGTGACGGCGGGATCACGACTCTGTCTTTGTAGATTATGACGCCATCTACTGTGTAAAGATGATCCCGGAACTGATGATATTCCTGCAGTGGCGCAGGCAATTCATGGCGGAACTCTGGCATGCCTCTTTCGATCAAGTCGACCAGCTTGTTCGGATTAACATCACTACATGTGGCTGTGCGGACCTTGTCCTACGTGATAGTTTGTAGCGAGATCAGTGATGAAGTCGCGGCAAGGTAAACGATGTCTTCCATCTCATCTTGGTGGTCGTCTCTGCAGCGAATACCGGAGATGAAGTTGTGGTATACGTCCCGCTGT
>NW_014577133.1:89458-95366 GCF_000485595.1 Priapulus caudatus | reverse complement strand
TGTTATTAACCGTCCGTATATCATTCCGACGACGTAAGCACGATGTAAACACATCACATCGAAACGAACGGACCCCTGTTGCCAGCGTCCGCGCAGGCAGCTGGGGGACAAACTTCAATATCCGACGCCGATGAATTTAACCATATGCTGGACCTAGCATTATTTCGGCCGTCTAACAGTCACTTGGTCCTCGGCCCGGCCCCCACAGTTTGCATATCGGTGCCGAAGAAGTCCCGGGCTACATGTGAATGCGCGTCCGTCGTGTGATTACCGCCGCATGACGACGCCATGACCGGTAAACGACCGTTATCCCTGCTTCCGCATATACAGGATTCAGCATCTGGACTTCACAGCAAAGAAAACTTTTGGCCAAAATAATCTGCAGGGCGTATTCATCAGTATACCGTGGAGCCCGCGTGATGCTGCACAAGACGGCCATCACTAACCCCGTCGGCTTTATCTCGATTTACCGCTTTGCCGTTCGGATCTGCGCTGCGCCGCGCAGACTATTCAGCGCTTTATCGACAAGGTATTGCGCGGATTTGCCGTTTGTCTACGCGTATACTAGACGACTTGCTGGTCGCCATCAGACAACATGCGAGCAGCACGCAGCAGCATTTTGCGCTTGCTGGTTCACGCCGCTTACAACAATACTGGTGTCGTGGTGTAACACCTAATAAGTGCTCATTCGGTCTTGACTGAAACTCGATTTCCTCGCGCCACCGACTATTGATCAGGACGGCATTAGCTCTGCGGATAAGGGTAGACGCTATCCGCGATTGCCGAGGTTCCCCACATCCCTCAAGCGCCTTAGCAGGGATTCTTGGGCCTCGCTCATTTCTATCGCGAGATTTATCCCGACTGCCCGCCAGACGCTTAATGCCTCTCACGCGATCTCCTCGCGCTAAGCACAGCAGCGTTCCGAGGAAAGCTCTCGATTGGACACCGCGAATGCCGACGCAGCATTGCTCCGATTGCGACAAAGTAGCAGGTTTGCGCGCGCGCACGTCTACTCGCTACCCCAACACTAACGCGCCCGCGCTCGTCTCGATTGGTGTAGACTCATGCTGCATTCGGGCCTATACGGCGGGTTGTGCAAAAGCTCTCGGACGGGATAAGCTTGTGCCCAGCCGATCGGCCGTTCTTTTCACGCAAAATTGTTGGCCCGCTGCAGACGCGCTACGAGCTACATTTTGCGCGCGAACTTCTGGCCGTGTACTTAGCTATTCAAGCATTTCCTGGTACATGCCTTGATGGGACGCATATTCTGTGTATTACACGGACCACAAGCCGCTGATCCATCAATTTCGCCCGCCTAGGCCCGATGCCACAGCCCCCTCGAATCCGGCCATCTCGGATTACATATCACAGTTTACGACTGCATTTACGCTCATGTAAAGGCGACCGCACAATGCGTTGCTGATATCCTAGTCGCAGACCCGAATGACACCTTGCCATGCAGTGGCCCCATACCGAACACTCGAGTTCGATTTCGCGGGAGCATCGCCATCGCCCTCAGCAAGACGATGCTGAAATTGCATCTCTGCCTTGCATTCTGACCTGCACCCCACGTGCGTTTGGTGCTCCGCAAAGTACCAATTGATTTCTAACCGGTGGTGATATTTTTTGCTGACGTATCAGGCCCGATACACCCGGTCCCTGTCATACCGTTCTGCAACACCGTCGCCGCCGTGTTCATACTCAGTACATGGGTTATTCACACCCTGGTGGTCCGCGCCGTCCGTGAAGCCATCACTCTCGTTTCGTTGTTTGGGACGCGCATGAACAAAGATGTCGGAGCATGGGCCCCACAATGACAGTCATGCCAAAATGATCGAAAAATATTTCGACACACGAAGGCACGCCATGGGCACATTCAGTGCGCCGCATGCCCGCGATTTGGCATGTGACATTGACCTAGTTGCGTCCGCTGGCCCACATCAAACGGCTAGCACTTACCTGTTGACCTGTCGCTGGACCGTATACACACGATGGCCGGCAAGCGCTATTCGATACCCGACCAGACTGCTGAAACAGTCGCCGCGAGCGTTCGTTGATAGGTGGATAGTAGCCGTGTTTGGGAGCACCCGACACCAATCACCACCGACGTGGCCGTCAATTGAGTCTCGCCTTATTTCACGAGCCCTCTATACCAAACCTTTGGGCGACACTCGTTCGGCACTACGTCTTATCATCCTGCCGCAAACGGGATTTTGATGGTAGGAGCATGATTTCACCACAATTGAAATTCGGCCTCTCACAAGCGCATGAAGGACCCGCAACACTGTCGGAGTGAGCACTTGGCCTGCTAACGGCTCCTTGGCTGTACGCACACGGTAAAGGAGTTTTAGACTGCTCCCCAGCTGAACTTGGCTCTTTTGGCACAACTCTGCCGCCTTCCGTGGACAAATTCATATGCTCCAGTAACAAACTGACCTTGATCCTTGTGATTATGTTTCCCGTGAGACACCACATGGGAAAATTCGCAAGACTCACCCAACAAGGCTGGACCAAGGGCACTTACCATCCGAAGGATCTCTTTTCAAAGTTCGCACGTCTTATCCGGATGACACGCGTACGCAAACCGTTGCAGCAACCTGTACAAAGGACCGTTCAAAGTCGCTAAGGTGCGAACAAACAAGTTTTCACCTCGAAATAGCGTGAAAACGTGAGCCAAGTCAGTGTGGACCGACTACAGTCGTCGCTGTACAGGGAAGAGCGCGTAGATAGCGATATCGACCCTTGTGGGCCACGCGCCTGCGAGTTTCATTAATCCGCGGCAGTCGGGTGAGACCTCAAAACCGGCCTGCAGGCGACTGCAGGCGACGAACCGGCCCGCTAGCGCTGCCAGGAACGCAATTTAAACGCTGCATCACCGCTACGTTCTGGACACGACCATCTCCGCGGGTCGACAAACCCAGCGTCAGTGCCGATCAGGTCACTGGCCTAACAAATTCAAAGATTGTCGATTAGTACTCTTATCTTTTCGAATACGTATTGTATTTGTGTCGTTCTCAATTAATTAGTTAGCTCGATCTACTTGCTCAACTAGCGAGGGGGTTAAATGTAGCGTCTTCAGGATGCGTTCCTAATTAAAATGCCATTTGTATTGCTTCACTTTTTGCCGCGTTTGCATGATTTTTTGAATAACGTTATGTATTATTCATGATGTGTTTATTATATGTTGTCGAATCTATGTCACTTAGATTATCATGCATGGTCATTGCGTCACGTGTGGTAAACAACCAATTGGCGGGTTTCGACACTGTCAGTGTGGTTGGACATTTTGTTTTGTTGGACCGTCCTAAGCGTGAGAGAGATAGTGCGCAGCTGAACCACGTAGCCTGCACAAGGAATTCAACGTTAATTGCCTGCTGCTGAAACTACGGCGCTAAACAGATAGCTGCAACCTGACTCGTAGGGTGGTGCAACAGTGTGTGGAGTGAATAGCCGACTTATGCAGATGGATTTAATTTGCAGCGGGACAAACCCTGGGCAAAAGGATATTGTGCCCGCCTTCTCGACGTCCGCGCAGCTTTACACTGCACAGCTGGTGTAAGTTACAGCGGTACAGCTCACCTCCACGCGCCTCAGCCTGATTCCTGTCGACTGCTCGGGGATCAAACCGTTTTGCAAGCGACTGTTTGCCCTCCGTCATTTACTCGCCTGTTTTGACCGGCGACCACTGCTCGTCAGCGGACGATTTTCACGACTTTTGGGACTAGTTACTTGCAGCCTATTCGCTACTTCTGCCGCGCCGTGCCTTCCGCACTATAAACAGAGCCACTTCGTTTGTGTTGATATTAGTTACTCTGTTAGGCATATTTGCTAATGCGGCTGGCTCCCGATTATAACAGAGCATTTTTTTGTATGTGATCGTGATTTTGTTAATTTAATGCGTAAGTAATTTCTGCGATAGTCCTGGCCTGCTATATTAATAAACCTACTAGAAATTCCACTAGTTCTTGCCTGAAGTTATTCTTGTTGGAGGTCACTCCAAAGGTTTGAGGAGGTTGTAGCACACGCATGCGCCAGATGTGGGTTGGCACATGCATGTTTGTGTTTGCGTGTAAACCCAACTATACACAAATCTATCCACCCAAAAAAAACTACATTTCTCCCACAACGCGTGTTGCCTAATTAAATAGCAACACGTGCAATTTTCGAATTTACACGTTTCGGTGGTTGCGTTTATGACGGGTTGCTTCATAGATGGCTGCGCTATCAGCCGATCATCCCCCCCCATCCTCGGCTACGGATTTACGCCCCTGATCGCACTGATTCGCACTCTTCACATGTCGGCTCATTTGCCGCCCCCCCCTTCCCCTAAATAATAAAACCCCTAGCTACGGCGCTGCGCCTGGGTAAGAAATCGAACGCATCTGGCGTTAGGGAAGCATAACAACGAACGTTTTTGGTCGCTTAACCCGGTGCTAACCACTAACCCAAACAATACAATAAAAAAATAAAAAAATATAGTTGAACTAGAGCACAGACCTCCGCCAAGGTCAGCCTGAATTCTCTCACTGTGAAAATTTCTATTTATTAATTCATTAATTCAGAGCTGACATTTTTTTATTAATTAATTAAATTACGTTAATTAAACTTAATTGGGATCCGGATCACACACAAAATGTAATCAATTCTAAGTTACCCCATTTCTGACCTTATCGCTATCGTGAAAATTTTATTAATTAATTAATTGGATCCGGATCCCCATCAAAATCTCATCAATTCTAAGTTAGGCGATTTCTGACCTATCCTGAAAATTTTATGACATCCAAATAATGCTAGTCCATAACTTTTTCAGTTAGGCTGTACACAAACTCACAAACCCACAAACCCACAAACCAACAAACAGTCACACGCCGGTGAAAACATAACTGGTGAAAATAAACCTCCTGCCAACCCCTTGGCGGAAGATCATGAACGAATACTAACACTAACCATCACACGGTGGCGCCACAGGTGAAATTTCAAGATGGCCACACGATGATGGATAAATTGTAAACTGTGCTCACTACAGATATCATACAGTGATAATAGACATATTTATCATTAATTATTGTGAGTTTACTGCGTGGTTTTCAATTAACTACTTTCTACAAGAATATTAGTAGCGAGGTTCATTTTTTATAGATTCTTGCTAACAACAATCAACATCACGGGGAATTACTCGTTCACTGATTCAGTCGGTACTACGGCTCAAGGATAGAGAACATGTAGCCCAATAAAAGGCGCATTTTTTCGACACTTCCTGTTAACTGACATCATGTTTATCGGTTGAAATGAACAAAGAACACCCTCACCAGTACCCCTGTCGAGTTTAAAGGGGCTACCCCCACATTTAAGAAAATGACATAGGTTTCAATGGGCTACATGTTCTCTATCCTTGAACCGGTACTACCACCTAGGTACTCGATCACAGGCACTTGGACCGTTTCAATAATAAAATGATGGTTAATAAATACAACTTGTCAGTAGCCTACTACTACAGTACCAGCAATAGTCTTAATGTTTGATTTGACCTAATAACTTCACTTCAACACCGTTAAATACACCGATGCAACACATAGCCCGCACGCCATTGTGCATGCACAGATACACAGTAGATAGGAGATAGATAGTAGATAGGACTCCTATCTACTGTGTATCTGTGCATGCACAATGCCGTGCGGGCTATGTGTTGCATCGGTGTATTTAACGGTGTTGAAGTGAAGTTATTAGGTGAAATCAAACATTAAGACTATTGCTGGTACTGTAGTACTAGTCCTACTGACAAGTTGTATTTATTAACCATTATTTTATTAGCCATTATTAGAGTAGGCCTATACTAGAAACATTAACAATTTCGTAGTAAATAGATTTCGTATTTAGTTAGCATTATACTATAGTGGTTCAACTAGTT
>NW_014577133.1:83138-89149 GCF_000485595.1 Priapulus caudatus | reverse complement strand
TGCGACAAAAGTGGAGCGTTCTGGAATTTCTGTGAACACGCTTTCTTACCTTCTCCTATCTACTGTGTATCTGTGCATGCACAATGGCGTGCGGGCTATGTGTTGCATCGGTGTATTTAACGGTGTTGAAGTGAAGTTATTAGGTCAAATCAAACATTAAGACTATTGCTGGTAACTGTAGTAGTAGGCTACTGACAAGTTGTATTTATTAACCATCATTTTATTATTGAAACGGTCCAAGTGCCTGTGTACTCGATGACTACTTAGTACTCAATAACAATAGCCTAATGTCTGAATGATTAGGCCCATATCATAAACAGGGCTCATAGGTCAGGATTAATGAATCACTGCATGATGCCCAAGCTTAGTTTAGCATCCCAGGTTAGTTTAGCACATGCGAAAACATGATATTGCAGGGCCAGGGGTTCCAAACTATCCTTGTTCCGAATAATGAATGAACTTCTTACTATATGGACGTGGATATTCGTCCGAGCATCGGACACCTGTTCGTAAGCGCTATTCGTCTGAGCAGTTGTTGCGCATACGCTGTTCATGTTGTAGTACATAAATGTAATATAATGCTAGTCTAGGAAGGCGCCTATTCCCTAACCCTAATCCTAATCCTAACCACAGCCCTAACACTAACTATAAACCGACTCGGTTCTATTATTATGCGCTCGGTTTCGTATATATACGCGAGTGATAGTACCAAACACTATCTATGGAGTATAACCACATACGCAACGCATGTATGCAGAGGCGTCCCAGCCGTAGGGCTGCCGTAGCAAAACGCTATGGGCCCCCAGCCTAAAGGGCAAAACATCATAAATCTAAAGGGTAAATAGCATTTTAGAGCATCTAGATTTAAAAATTGTCTTGGGGGAGACCCCTCAGACCCCCCTTCACACTTCCTATTTCCGGCACTAGAGGCCGTGCGCCTGCGGCATGCTACATGAACAGCGCGTGCGCAACAACTGCTCGGACGAATAGCGCATACAAACAGGTGTCCGATGCTCGGACGAATAGCGCATACAAACAGGTGTCCGATGCTCGGACGAATATCCACATCGTAATTATATTATTAGTAACTAATTGTTCGCATATTTTTCGACAACTGCAATACATGACCTAGTCTCAGGGCAGGTGACAAGTACTAGTCTTAACCCCACATACCCTAGTATCCCTAGCTCTAACTTAACCATAATCTTATTCCATGTCGTGATAAGGGTGCAAATATAGGATTGAACTGGTACTGGTAGTTATATATTTTAATGGTGTTTTATTTGTAAGTGATGACTGGTAAATCAAAACCTGATCAAGGTTGATTAAGATTCATTCATACTGGCTATTTTAACTATTCCTGCCAAACAACACTTCTAGTGCCATTGCGCTGACCGATGCGCAAGTACTAAGTTGGTGCTTGTTAAATTCTGTACTTGTATAGTATTGGCATGAATCCGGTATTTTCTAACATCATACTCCTGTCATGGTCTATAAGTCTTATTGGCATGTGAAATCATTTTGCACTCCCCAAGTACTTCCCATATTGTTAATTATATGACGTAAAAATACGTATAAATACGCTAACATCAGGTTTTATTTGTGAATAAGCTTGTTAGACCTTGTGTTGTTTTTTCTTTAATCTTAATTAACCAGAAGTGAATCACAATTCATGCCAGGCAAAATATCTCGACTAGCAGTAAATTTTCCTTTTTTTATTTTATAATATGCAGCTACTACTATTAGTTAACTTTTCGTATTTTCAACTTGTTGTTTGCTCATCTGTTCTGAGTTGATCCTGTAAGCACTTGATAATAGCAGTGATTGTACATATTTTAGCTACTCTAGTGATGTCGTCAGATGAAGAATTGAAGACGAGTGATGGCCAAGTGTGCAATGCAGAGTCTGCAGATGAAGGTTCATGCTCTACTGCTGTAACAGAAGCAGAGCATGGTGTGCAAAGCAACTCTGCAGCTATCTTGTCTGAGTACGAAGTCCTATTCAAAGGTAGGCATGCAGTATGCGTATGTAATGTAATTCTGCATTGTTATAACTTGCACCTTAGTAATTAATAGATATAATATATTCTGCCAACTTTTGCTCATGTGAAATTGGGCTTGGTTTGTAGCATACTGTATGTGTATGCGTTTCAGTGATTCAGTGGTAGTTCTGTTGAATTTTCTGGCCAACACTTTTGTTAGCTTATCTGACATAGTCAGATGCAGCTTGTAGAATCGCATGAGCGTGCGTGCGTCCGTCCGTCCTTCAACAGTTGGGCACAAATCTTAACCGCTCGACGTACGGTCACGATATTTGGGACTTGGGGGGGTAATCCGAAAACGAGTTGGGATGTCGAAGCTGGGGGTCAAAGGTCAAAGGTCAAGAGGTGTAAAAGAAGGGGGAACATTCCCTCCTTAACTTAAGGTATAAGGAGGAAATGCAGAATTGCGGCACAAATCTAAACGGCTCGACCTAGGCTCGTGATAGTCGGTGTATAGCATCATGGTAGGAAAAGCCATCACTGTCCTGAAATTGGAGGTCACAGGTCAAAGGTCAATGGGGCACAGGGCAGATTTTAGACATTTTCTGAAGACATGGTCTGACGGTGCGATTGAAAAAAATTTTTGTTTTAGCGGTGACCTACCATTTTTATGGCTTTATTGAAAGGACCATGAAATGTACTTTCCGCTGACATGCGAAGAGTAAGTGTCGGATAACCTTTTGACCTTCAAGAGGAGGGTTAAACATGGATTTGTTTACTGTTAGAAAGAATTTGACTGCCGGGTTTGCTAGTAGAATCTATACATGCCTGGATGTATGAGGCTACAATGTCACAGTGAAATTTCAAAAGCTAAATTTGGTTGAAGAAGTTTTATGCTCCTTAAATCGTATAATTTCTATGGCATTCTGTACTGTCAGTGTGTTACATATAACTTATGCCACTGCCAGTAGCCACTGCCAGTGCATGTGGTGGTGATAGTACTGTGTAGTTTTTGCCTGCGTTAATTAGTTACAGGTGGCAGCTCTCTATTTCAGCCTGTAGGCTTGCGTAGGTAAATGGATGAGTGCTTACCTATTCTGTCTTGCGAATAGTTGTTGCTACTACGTACGATGGGAGCTTCCATCTTTAATCTTAAGACACTTAAACGTACGCGCCATCTCGTGGCAATATTCATAACGATCCCAACTAACATACCTTCGAGAAGGTTCCTGATACCATCCCTGTGCCTTCCACTGTTTCGGCGTGTATGTGAACACATTTGGGACTAACAGGGTTTACTAGAATCCCACCACTCCAACACAGAGTCACCGCAGCAGACGCAAGATGAGCGCTGTCGCTCCGCGCCACTTGTTTTAAGAATATTTGAGTAACAACTCAATTGGCTCAGTATTATCTTAATTACACAGTAATTATTATATTCGTAATATTCTAAACCAGCCTAAATATAGTTTATTTGTGAATTTTAGATAACTCAATAGAAGTTCTCTTTAAAAATCATGCTAAACTACGTTGTGAAAAGGTCATGACTTGTTTGTAATGAAACATATTGCACTCACTTCCACCATTTTTTGCAGATAGGTTTACGGACAAAGATGCTGACTATGCTTCAGCACTAGCAAAAGGAAATATTACTCCTCCATGTGTTGAAAACTTTTTTACACGTCCTAAAAGAGATTTCGATCACTCACGGTGAGTTCAACAAGTTTTATAGGTGTAAGTTAAATAGTCGCATGCAAATAATATAGACTTTCAATACTGTACAATCACTTTGTGTGATATTGATGAATTCTAATGATGAATTAAGTTACATGGTGGAGGCAGGTATAGACATAAGAACCCATATGTAATTGTTTATGTTTGCTACCTACTCCTTGATATACAATCAATTCGTAAACATTGCTAAAGAGAAAAACAGTAGTATAATACCAGGGGCATAGATAACCCATTATAATTCTGATGTAGGAACCAATCTCATCAATATAACAGAAAACGACCATATGACGGAGGAGGAGGAGGAGGAGGACACGGAGGATGGGGAGGTGGAGGAGGAGGAGGACACGGAGGATGGGGAGGTGGAGGAGGAGGAGGACACGGAGGATGGGGAGGTGGAGGAGGAGGAGGAGGAGGACGCTGGCATGAAGGAAGCAGTCATAATGACTACAGAAGAACAGGAAGTGATAACTATGGTGGAAGCAATAGGTACGGTCACAGCCGATATGGTAGTAGCAATCCAGGGCAAAGCAGTGGTTACCATGGATATACATAGAAAAATTGTGATGTTCGTTTGCTGGGCCTGTATTCTATGTTTCGTATGTTGATGAGTTTTCATCCACCAGGTGGCAGCAGTGAGTAAGATGTATGTAGAGAGTGATATAGTAAGGAAAAGGTAACTAGAACACTGAGGGATGAACATACCATGTTTAAGTTCAATGTATTAAACCTACCAAGCATTAACCACATGGTACTTAAGTTATGCTAATTTGTACAGTACTCTATGTTTAGGAATAACCTTCCATGCTACAGCAGGATGTACTATGCCACATGATTGTAAATGTAAAAGGCATTTATTTTAATGCTGTTCTAAATTATTCATAATCTTTCTTGGGTGAAGTAGTGAATGTCTACTAAATAGATATAATATTGACAATTTCACGCGTTAGTGACCTTAAGAGCATGAGAACATTTTGGAGTTATTTCAGTGGTTATATCTATAATGCAGTAAAACGTGGTTTGCGAAAAATAGGAATCAATAAATATGTCATGCTATTTTCTCGTGTTGCATGTGGAGTTGTACTAATCAGCATTTCCATCATAATTTAAACAAGCAAAGAAAATTATGTGTCTAATATTTACCAGTCGAAATACATTTTCTATTTTAAAATTTCTCTACCATTAACGCAGGTCTGCTGGAAAGCCTGCATGTATGTATTGGTAATAACACGTGTAAATATATTAGCATAAGTAACTTATGGTTGTTCTCTGTTTTAATTTTACAAATTTGTGTCTTTGCATGATGTGAGGTTATAACAGTTTCATATCCTACATCCATTTAACCGATGACTCTTAGTTATACAAAGCAAAGTGGGTACGACAGAGTCAGACCTGATATGATAGCAGCTGGTAGGGTGACCATAGCATACAAGTCCATCGATCGAGAATCTTTTTATTTTATTTCATTACTACTGAAGGAAGGCCCCTGAAGTGCAGCTATTTGGTTATCATTTGGCCCTAATGAGGCTGGTTACCTTTTGTTCCTTGATGATAAAATCATCCAAGTTTAACATTAAAACTTAATTGATTAATGAGAAATGAAATGGGAATACTAGCTAGCTGGCCCCTCATATAATAATCTTATCTCATTATGATGCGGATTTTTACGAAGGTAATTTTCACATTTCACATTGTAATGTGCAAATTTCACAGCAGTCGCAGTATATGTTGCAGCAGCAGCAGCTGCAGTAGTAGTAGTAATAGAAGTTGTAGCCACAGCAGTAGCAAAAGATGTTGCAGCAGCGGTGGTTGTGGTGGCTGCAGCGGGGATAGCAGAGGCATCAGCAGCAGCAAGAGTGGTCCAGGGCAATCAATATAGGCCAGTAAGAGTGGTACGGGTAACAGAGGTATACCCCATTCACACCAGGGCCCCGATCTCACTACGCTCGTACTACGCTCTAAGAGCGTGATGGAAACGTGTAGAACGCAGTATGAACGTATATGGACGTACTGCGATCGCGATCGAGCGCGGTGCAGTCACCATGAGCGTGGAGAGCGTGGCCAAACTTTGAACATGTTCAAAACAATCGTGGTGCGAGCGTGGCGGAAAGACAGCGCAGTGCGGGCGTATTAGAGACGTGGAAGGCATAGTACCCACGTAACTCTAAGTTCGTACTACGCTCGCTTGCGAGTGTCGGGTGCGTGAAAATTGTCGCTCCGTTCTCAGCACGATAACGTATTGACATCCATGGACGTAGTAACAGCGTGATGAACAGAGACATGGTCAGGTCGACGCTCT
>NW_014577133.1:77362-81033 GCF_000485595.1 Priapulus caudatus | reverse complement strand
TCCTCCTCCCCTCCTCCTCCTCCTCCTCCTCCCTACTCAAACACCTTCTTCTCCTCCCCTCCTCCTCATCCTCCTCCTCCTCCTCCCTACTCAAACACCTCCTTCTCCCCACTCCAACACCTCCTTCTCCTCCTCCCTACTCAAACACCTTATCCTCTTCCCTACTCAAACACCTTCTCCCCTCCTCCTCCTCCTCCTCACATTATTATTACCTCCGCCAGGGGCTTGGCGGAGGTTATGTTTTCACCGGCGTGTGTTTGAGTGTTGGTTTGTGGTTTTGTTAACATGCACGTTTCAGTTCAATTCCGCTAGGTGCGCTGGCTGTAAACTTACAAACACGCAACCACAGGCTAAGGGGCAACCACAGTCCTCCCCCACCTGCACGCTCGCATTAATCCGGATCCAATTAATTATTTAATTAATGAATTAATGAATTAATTTTTCCACTTAATTAATTTATTAATTAATAAAAAAATTCACATTGAGAGAATTCAGCTGCCTTGGCGGAGGTCTGTGCTCTCCGAGTGCTCTAGTTAACATTATTATTAACATTATCAGGAGTAGATAATAACAATAATATCATGTGTTTATTCTCTGTTTATTCCTTCTTATTATTCTTATATTGATCTCCTTTTCTATCTTGTTATCCTTTTTTCGTCTATACACATACAAAACAAGCGGAACAAAACAAAACAAACCAACATAAACAAGGGTAATGCTATCCCCCGGGCGTGGAGGGAGGTGACCGCAACGTGGCAGCACTAGTGTTGGGATAGTGTTAGGATTAGGGTTAGGGTCAGGGTTAGGGTTAGGGTTAGGGATAGCAACACCCCATAAACAAGAGAAAAAAAAGCATGGCTACTATTTCCCTACGGCCCTGCAAAACAAGAGGTGCCTGCGCGCATGCGCACTTATGAGCGTCCAGTTCCGGGCGAGCGTCCAAATACGGGTGTTGCTATCCTCCGGGCGTGGAGGGAGGTCACGTGATAACGTTAACACTAACGGTAACCATCAGTCCAACACCGCCAACACTAACCCTCGCACTAAATATATATGTTTCGCCGTGCTATATATAGGCATTGTGATCCACAAAAATTAATCTATGGTGTGGGGACAGATATCATGATGGAAAAACCTTAACCCTAACCCTAATCCTAACCCTACCCTAACCCTAATCCTAACCCTAACCCTAATCCTAACCCTAACCCTAACCCTAATCCTAACACTATCCCAACACTAGTGCTGCCACGTTGCGGTCACCTCCCTCCACGCCCGGGGGTACGCCGGCGGCGTGATTTTTTTTCCTAGGTCAATCAAGAACATAGGGCTGTAATAAGCGCTGCTATTGGTTGAGCTTGTTTTCTCACGATATACATAGCACATCGAAAATTATTAATCTCAATATGTCGCAGTAGCGTAACGGTTAGAACGCTTGGGCCAAGTATGAATGTTCGCAGGATCGAATCCCATCCGTTTTCTAATTATTTTCCTGTTTTCTGTATTTTTCTATCTTTATCTGTTTAACATTTTTTTTCCAATTAACGCAAATATTTACATGATTTATTTACAACATTTTAATAGCAACAATTAATTTTTACAACAATTAAAAATTAAATTTTATTAATTAAATAGGGTTAGGGTTAGGGTTAGGTTAGGGTTAGTTCTCTGCGACCTGACCACGCTCTCGCTATGACCATGGTGCGTCTCTAGCAAGCTCGACTCGTTCGTACTACGATTGTACTACGCCCAACACGCTCAGACCACGCCGTTGTGGCGTTCACATTACGTGTTAGTTACGCTCAGATCACGTCCTGCGAACTTGGGGTATAAATTGGGGTGCTACCCTGGCCACCCCACCAGTGTCCACTATGGATGAGGCAACACTACTTCATGCCATGTTTCTCGTAGAAGGACACCTCTAATTACTTGATTGCCAAGCCCTCATTATGCTGAGGAGGATGAGGAGGAAAAAGATAGAAGTCTTTTGGCGGCATAGTTGTAGCATACTATTATACTATTATGGGTATAAAATCAGTAGAAAATAATCTTGATGTGAACAGCACGGCAGAACGAATGATGATGTCTTGGAACGCGACGCGGTATTTATATGGTCGTTGCCAGCGCAGTCGGTGCCTGCCTAGAGCGTGATTAAGTCGCACTAGGAGCGTGACTGGCGCGCAGTTGAGGCGCCGTGAGCGTTGCTTAGGCGCAGTGCAAGCGTCGTTCGAACGCAATGCGATCTGATTGGTCGCAATAAAGACACAGTGAGCGCAGTGCAAGCGTGATGCGGGCGTGGTGTTGAGCGTGGTGAAAGATTGTTGAGCGCAATGAGATCGGGGTAAAGACGCACTTAGATCGTAGTATCGACGTAATTAGATCGTAGTATCGGCGCTGGGCCCGGCTGGGGCCCAATTGGCCATGCTCTCAACCACGCTCACCACGCTCGGGCAAATATTTGGAGCGTGGGGCGATCGTGATGAGCGTAGCTCTGGTGTGAATGGGCCTTAGCAGTGGCAGTAGTGGCAGTAGCAGTTGTAGCCGCAGCAGTAACCGAGTTAGAAGTGGCAGTAGCAGTTGTAGCAGCAGCAGCAGCAGTGTCAGTAGGTGTAGGGGTGTACCGGCGTATTTGGACGCTCGCCCGAAACTGGACGCTCCTAAGTGCGCATGCGCGCAGGCGCCTCTTGTTTTGCAAGGGCGCACACAGCGCATACCACTGCGATGGCTCAATTGGTAGAGTGCTCGCCTCGCATGTGGAAGGTCGTGGGTTCGTATCCCGGCCGGGTCATACCAAAGACTTGAAAAATGGTACACACTGCTTCTCTGCTTAGTACTCAGCAAAAAGAGATAGAGTGTGGAAACGGTGCCAAGAAGAGAGCCTTGTATGCGGCGGCACCCGTCAGTGAAAACTGTGAATCTCTTCACTAGCCCACTAGGCCAGTAGCCGAGTAGGGCACCCGAAAATTATTATTATTAAGCGCATGCGCAATATGCGCAGTAGTCTACTACGAGCGTCCAAATACGCCGCTACAACGAAACTGGACGCTCATAAGTGCGCATGCGCGCAGGCGCCTCTTGTTTTGCAGGGCCGTAGGGAAATAGTAGCCATGCTCTTTTTTTCTCTTGTTCATGTTGGTTTGTTTTGTTTTGTTCCGCTTGTTTTGTATGTGTATAGACGAAAAAAGGATAACAAGATAGAAAAGGAGATCAATATAAGAATAAGAAGAAGGAATAAACAGAGAATAAACACATAATATTATTGTTATTATCTACTCCTGATAATGTTAATAATAATGTTAATAATAATGTGAGGAGGAGGAGAAGGTGTTTGAGTAGGGAGGAGGAGGAGAAGGTGTTGGAGTAGGGAGGAGGAGGAGGAGGAGGAGTAGGGGGAAGGTGAGAGAGGAGGAGTAGGGGGAAGGTGAGGGAGGAGGAGTAGGAGGAGAAGGCGTTTGAGTAGGGAGGAGGAGAGGAGGAAGAGGAGTAGGGGCAGGAGCAGGAGGAGGAGGGGAGAAGTTGTTTGAGTAGGGAGGAGGAGGAGGAGGAGGAGTAGGGGCAGGAGCAGGAGGAGGAGGGGAGAAGTTGTTTGAGTAGGGAGGAGGAGGAGGAGGAGGAGTAGGGGCAGGAGCAGGAGGAGGAAGGGAGAAGTTGTTTGAGTAGGGAGGAGGAGGAGG
>NW_014577133.1:68041-76319 GCF_000485595.1 Priapulus caudatus | reverse complement strand
ATATCATGATGGAAAATACCTTAACCCTAACCTAATCCTAACCCTACCTCCTAACCCTAATCCCTAACCCTAACCCTAATCCTAACCCTAACCCTAACCCTAATCCTAACACTATCCCAACACTTAGTGCTGGCCACGTTGCGGTCACCTCCCTCCCCGAGTACGCCCTGGGGGTACGCCGGCGGCCGTGATTTTTTTTCAGCATAGTCAATCCAGAACAATAAGGGCTGTAATAAGGCGCTGCTATTTGGTTGAGCTTGTTTTCCTCACGATATACATAGCACATCGAAATTATTAATCTCAATATGTCGGGGCAGTAGCGTAACGGTTAGAACGGCTTGGGCAAGTTATGAATGTTCCGCCAGGATCGAATCCCATCCGTTTTCTAATTATTTTCCCTGTTTTCTGTATTTTCGTATCTTTATTCTGTTAAGCAATTTTTTTTCCAATTAACGCAAATATTTACATGATTATTTACAAACATTTTAATAGCAACAATTAATTTACACATTATAAAATTAAATTGTTATTAATTAAATAGGTAGAGGGTTAGGGTAGGTTAGGGTTAGGGTTATGGTTAGGGTTAGGCGTAAGGCGTTAGGGTTAGGGTAGGGTCACAATGCAGTGAATGCACCATAAAACAAGGATTTGAGCACGTGATTTTGTATCAACGCAATGGCAGCGCTCGTTAGAGCCCTATCGTTCTTGATTGACCTAGGAAAAAAATACACGCGTACCGGCGTATTTGGACGCTCGTAGTAGACTACTGCGCATATTGCGCATGCGCTGTGTGTGCCCTTGCAAAACAAGAGGCGCCTGCGCGCATGCGCACTTAGGAGCGTCCAGTTTCGGGCGAGCGTCCAAATACGCCGGTACATCATACCTTATATAAAAATATAAACATAATACTAAACAACCTAAAACTACCTCGGGTACATATCTGTAGTACCTGGTACGACAACGACCCCATCTGCGTTGGTAGTGGGAGTGGTAGCAGCAGCAGCAGTAACAGAGTTAGTAGTGGGAGTGGTAGCAGCAGCAGCAGTAACAAAGTTAGTAGTGGGAGTGGTAGCAGCAGCAGCAGTAACAGAGTTAGTAGTAGGAGTGGTAGTAGCAGCAGCAGTAACAGAGTTAGTAGTGGGAGTGGTAGCAGCAGCAGCAGCAGCAGCAGCAGCAGCAGTAACAGAGTTAGTAGTGGGAGTGGTCGCAGCAGCCGCAGCAGCAGCAGCAGTAACAGAGTTAGTAGTGGGAGTGGTCGCAGCAGCAGCAGTAGCCACAACAACATCATCATCATCTGCAGAGGACTGGCCGTTAGCTGAACGCTATGGTTTTGTTGCACTCGTTTGCTCACTTGCTAAAATAATACATGTAATCATTAAATAAATGTTTTTTTAGTAAATCGTTTAATGTATATGCTCACGCTTTCAGAGTGGATTATTATGCTAATTGTGTTTTAATATTATTGCAGAAACTCGCTGGAAAACTGTCTTGATCAGAAGTGATATTCGATGTATGATTAAATTTTATATGGTTACTGGTTTTAACCAATATCATCATTTCCGGCTAAGACTGGTTAAGACGGCTAATGAGTTGCTGCCATGAGTTTAAAGTACCTAATGTTTTTAAAACTATCTTTTTATTTGGGCACATGAATCTCAATATCAAGGAGAAATTCAATGCCATAACATTCTTTATGGATAGTAATCGTTGCTTAATTATCAACAGTGATGAAATTAGAAACAATCAGAGTTCATCCACGTAAAGTCGAATGACCACGATTAGTTGGTAATGTATCGTGTAGCGATGCCGTTTGTGGGCTCTGTTCTGTGTTTACTTACTTTCGTTTTATTATTTTGATGAAAGTTTTAATTGTATTTGCAATTTGATACTTTAATAGCTTATTACATGATCACCATCCCAATTAGGTAAGCTGAGAGAAACGACTTTGATATAATAGTTGTTGATATTTGAAAAGGCAATTTCAATTACAAGTGTACCGGTGCATGTATTTTGAACTTTGCATAACGTTTTCCCGCTGTAGTGGCTATTATGAGGGGAACGGGTGGGGGGCCCATTCCCAGTTTACCAGGC
Organism: Priapulus caudatus; assembly: GCF_000485595.1. Taxonomy (NCBI): domain Eukaryota; kingdom Metazoa; phylum Priapulida; class Priapulimorpha; order Priapulimorphida; family Priapulidae; genus Priapulus; species Priapulus caudatus. The sequence goes on along the minus strand of NW_014577133.1, from coordinate 74,228 downwards.
GACAATGTGTCTTTTCCCATATCCCGGTTAATTAAAATCGAAATTCCGGCTTTCCCGCGTCCCGGCTGACATATATTCTTGCTGACTTGACTATATGGCGTATGACTTGACTATACGGCTACATGACTTCATATTCGCAAATAGCGTAAAGCTTACCAGAGATTTCCCGGTCCCGAAATAATTAGTATATGTACAATTCCGCGTGTAAAAAAATATTCCGCGTGCAATTAAATGGTACAATTCCGCGTCCCTAAAATAACCGTCTCCACCTCTACTATGGTAAAGGTCATCATCGGTCACGTAACACCGCTTGACGCCGATAATTTTTATATAGATTCCCTGCTGTAAACCTTGTCGTCAGGTTGACCCAGCAATAAGCACGCATTGCTGTATGACAATTGCTGAGGCATGGTCATGTGTGACTTAAGAGAGATAACAAATGTGCGCGCATATTCCATCGATCACCGGAACTAGTGATTAAGTTCGTTTGCCGAGGCGCAGGATCGAGGCCGTGTGAGATACCGGGGGGGGGGATTATGGATTGAGAATGTGGCGGTGGAGGGGAGGGGACGGGTAGAAAGCGTTTCTGGTGTCACAAACGGCGTCGGTCCGGAGCTGTTGGCTCAGGTGACGGTTCTGCGACGTCTTTGCAACCAAATACAAAAGCAAATGCGCGTGGTAAAAACGAGTTGTCAGATGTTGTAGAATAGTATACGGTTGAAAATTAATTGCAACCGCTTGGCATATAGTCATTGCAACAGAAAAAGTGACGGGGTAAGATCAGAGTCGATTATTGTGCAGTGTGCTGGTCACTGCGTTCACTAACAAAAATTGGTAAAAAAAATATAACAAATATAACAAATCAATTATAAATAAAAAATATTATTATTATTTATATATGATAAGTAAAATATAGTAACTGTATCGTAGTTCGGATGTGAGGGACCCATACATACAGCTGACTGGGATTTATTCCTGCAAACGAAGACGAATTAGCGTCTAGTGGGACATTTGTTTCCAAAAAACGCTAAGCTTGTTTGCACAGTCCAACTATGAGAAGCTATATAACAGCTTATGAACGTGAGGTGCATAGCATGCCCGGCTCTGCAACGTCTTTCGAGACAATTAAAGCAAACCCTAGGCAGAACCTGCCGAGATTAGTATAGGAGACGAAACTTGCGTCGGCCCTCGCAGAGACGTGTCAGCAGATAATTTCGCCGAAGCTCTGCTAACTAACTAATCGAATGAATCCACAGCTGCTGTACGTATAGGGGTGTTGGGTTCGTAAGCCGTTTCCCGTGTGACCCAGGCCCAACAGTTGGGGAACGGAACAGAGTACGGGAAGAACGCGTCCGACGATGTTGGTACTTTGGGCGGTAATATCGCGTCGTGTCAATATATCACGAGTGACTGCAGTAGGTGGGTGTAGCTAGGCGCTCCCACAGCTTGCCCAGTAGGTGCGTCTACTATGCACTACGCACACACAGCGCTGGTGTTCTTCAATGCAGGCTGGGAGACGGGTGGTCTCGCAGTCCGAGCGCTCTCTCTCGCTCTCTCTCTCTCTCTCTCTCTCTCTCTCTCTCTCTCTCTCTCTCTCTCTCTCTCTCTCTCTCTCTCTCTCTCCATCGGCCATGGCCGTTGGATAATTTCCTTCACTGACGCGCAATTAAGGCATACCCGCTTTAGTTACAGTAATATAATCGTATGCAATCAAACGGGCCGCGCATAGATTTGCCCTTGTATGGTCGAACCACTCAAGTGGCCGTGAATGAAGCAGTCAGCGCGCGCTATGCACGATAACACGAAATTAGTGGTGTCGTCCCATAATCGGATGAGCAAGTGACGTCTTATATTATTGATTCGAGCGGAGTCCGCGCTCGCGCAATGTTGTCGATCACAGGCACTTGTGAAAAAGGTAAATAAACACGAAATGTATTTACTACCAAAGTCTTAATGTTTCTCTACTCTATTTCGCCTATAATCACCTGTAAATGCCGGTCAAATGCTCATCTGCAACACACAAGTACACCGCACGCTAGCGGCTGCACACTGACACATAAATATATAGCTATATATTTATGTGTCAGTGTACAAGCAGCTAGCGTGCGGCGGTCAGCGTGTGACAGTGTGTTGCAGATGAGCATTTGGACGGCCTTTACAGGAAATTGTCGGCAATAATAGGTGAAAGAGAGTAGAGAAACATTAAGACTTTGATAGCAAATAGATTTCGTATTTATTTAGCATTATATTTTATTGAAACGCTCCAAGTGCCTGTGTTGTCGATCGGGCGCGGCTGCGTTGTAATAATGATCAAGTCGACGAAAGGTGAGCAATCGATCTATACAGTAAAGTGCAATAGTCGAATCTGCATCGATCAAATGACGGGATACACGTACGCACGCACACGCACGCGCATACGCATGCACACATGTGTGCGTGTATACGTGCGTGTATGTGCGTGTGTGCGTCAGTGTCTGTATGTACGTATGTATGTATATATCTGATATAATTATGCTGCCAAGCTCGATAGAGCGAGCGAGATCGAGAGCGAGAGAGAAGCAAGGGTGAGAGAGAGAGAGAGAGAGAGAGAGAGAGAGAGAGAGAGAGCGCGAGAGAGAGGGTGAGAGTGGCTATGTTTATAGTAGGACAGCCGGTTCCCAAATGTCCTTTTCATCCAGGTTTAATGCCGCGCCAAACGAGCTTTTTGCGCTCAGGCCAGCACATGGGATGCATCGTACTCATCCAAGCTTCTTCTCAGATGATACGCGGAATTGTTTCGCAAAGAAGTAGAGGGGCAATCGTAATATAATACGTAGAATTACGTGTTATAATTTAAAGTCATCACAAAGCATCAAGTCGTCACAGACACGCACGCGCGCACGTATGATGGGATGATCATGTATATAGCTATCGTGGCAACCTACTCCCTATTTGCCTTCGGTGTCGGTTTAAACCACACCATTAAACCGAGATTTTCTGTTCCGGCCATTATAGGGATCCGTTGTAATAATCCAATCTTTGCATCAGTTGTATACGCAAGATTGTTTCGTACACGAGTTTAATTTGTAGTACTCATTTTGAAAATTCGCAAGGCTGCTGTTCAATTTTTTAGTTATCGTTATCGTCATACTGTGCATGATTTACTCAATACTGCAAAATTAAATACTTTTTGCAAATAAGCAAAAAATTATCGTTTGACGTCAGCTATCTCGAGTGCTTGTCAAGCCAGGCAGAGGGAGATATTGCTAGATAATAATGCTAAATGTCGTCTACTTTGCCTTCATTCTGTCAAACACATGAATCGGTGACGCGAGCAAACTAATAACGTAATAATTTAATAACTTACGTACGTAATGCAAAAACTGATCGTTCACGTATATATCCGCAAAAACTTTAAATAGTAACTATAGAAGCCGTGTGATTTGCTCTGATTTTATCAAACACCATTAAAGGTTAGGTAGGAAATGGTTTAAGTTAACGGTTAGGTAGGAAATTTGTTAAGTTAACGGTTAGGTAGGAAATGGGTTAAGTTAACGGTAAGGTAGGAAATTTGTTAAGTTAACGGTAGGTAGGAAGTGGGTTAAGTTAACGGTAAGGTAGGAGATTTGTTAAGTTAACGGTAGGTAGGAAGTGGATTAAGTTAAACGCTATGTTCCCGCGTCGGTAATGCGGCCAATTTCCTGGTATCCGGCATTTCCCTGGGTATCGGGCGTATAGACGCATATCATTTTACGTAATACAGGATACAGCCGAGCGAACGTAGTAGAGTAACGGGTGTGTGAGCTGACGTATTGTCATGGAAAAAGCATGCTACTCCATGTATGAGATTGAAGTGGGAGAACCACCAGCTGTGAACCGAAAACGTTACAAAGTAAATATTTGTTATAATGTCTGAAATACTCATTTACGCATGCATTCGGGTCAGGTGTATTACTAGTGCTTAAAGGTTTCATACTCGAACTATTTACTAGAACACATTATATAAACCGGATTCTCATGAAATGTGAGATCTCCCTGTTGAGGCAACATAATAAGCATTATTATTACAAAATAGCGTCATTCAATAATCTACTTTTCAAGCGTTCGATCAAAATGAATACTTGTAAAAACACTCAGTATTTAAAAATAAATTCACTATAAGTTATGTAATGAAAAAGTCATTTATTATATTTAGTTCAGCGTGATATTGAATCCTGTGCAAAACTGCACTCTATCACCACGAAGAAAAAAAACCCGTTAAATACATTACCATAGGCGTGAACGAAAATTTGTTGTTATCCACTCCTGTAATACACATAATTATGTGTATATACATTATTAGCTCTTGATATACATGTATACAGTTGCCATTGTCAGAAAACAAGCGTGCGTAATTTCGAGAAGAAACTCATTCGGCATCGCTACTACCAGTTTACGCCGCCCCACGTCGGTCGGCATCACGCGTCGAAGCTTGTTGCACTGAAGCATTCGTTCTGTAGCGGCTGCACGCGTCGACAGATCACGTTGGGCGATGCCTCCGCCATCGGTATGTCGGTCGAGTGGTGCGCGATGACGCGATTGCGGTAGAGGCACAGCGACGTCGCTTTCGCGTAGTAGTAGGCGAGCGCGGCGCGGTACTTGGGCGTCATGAAGAAGTAGAGGAAGATGTTACACGACGAGTTGATGCCGAACGCCAGCGGCACGGACCACAGCAGCGCCTGCATCGAATCGAAATCGATCGTCGATCGACTCTGCAGAATTATCGATACGGCCGCGTAGCCGTTCGTCGCGAAGAAGACGCTGAGCAGCGCCAGCAGCATGCGGATGACCGTCGCGTCGTCTGCGCTGCCTCGCAGCAGACCGTCCACCTTGCGACAGTGAAAGCGAACGATCGTCGTCGCCGTGGAGGCGAGCGCGATGCAGATCGGCAGGAAGCGGCCGATCGTCTGCCGGACCGGTTCGAGCACGAGTAGATCCGGATCGTAGCGGCAGACGAAGATGTTGATCCAGGCGGCCGTCTCCATGAGCGCGAGGCCGGCGACACAGACGCCGACGCCGGCGTACGTGTGACGCACCGTGCACAGCTTCTTGTAGGCGATCGGCGCCGTCACGGCGACGCAGCGCATGACGGAGATGAGCGCCGTGATCCACGTCGCCGCGTACGTCGCCAGGTCGCCGACCTGCGCCATCGCCTTCAGCAGCTTCTGATTGCAGTCGGCCGGACCGTACGTGGCGACGCTCAGCTCGACGAAGAACATGCCGCCCACCGTGCCCTCGGCGACGGCGAGACTCAGCAGCAGACTGTTGAAGGCCGTCGTCGGCATGCGTCGCGACACGAACACGCACACGTTGATCACGTTGCCGACGAACGTGATGAAGCTGAGCAGGCCGTAGCCGACGCCCCACATCGCGTCCTTGACGGTCCACTCGCCCGCCTGCACCGTGCCGTCGCAGTTGTCATAGTAGGTGAGCGCAGTCGTCGTCTCTCCCGCGTGCGTCGGCGCCGCTGTCGCCTCGGACAGCATCGTCATAGAATGCTCTGCGCTCGCGGTTCTCGCGAGACACAATGCTAGCAGTGCGATGGGAACCGTCGCCCCGCCGCTACGGGCAGCGCGCTCGAATCGCGCCGACATCGTCTATCGAAATCACTCAGAGTACGAGCGAGCGGCCGGGTGGGGATCGGATCCGCAAGTTCGACCGCAGCGCGGTGTTATCTCTACCGCGCGCTCTAACGTCGCGCCGATTTATACGTAAAGTCGCGGATCACCGACGTAAGGCTTCTAATGGATGCTGCGCACACGATGTCGCATCAGCATCAGCAGCAGCAGCTTCAGCTTCCCTTCTTCTCGACGTCTGCCGGCGCATCGCCGACCGAGGAATGCGATGACGAGGCGATGTCGCAACGTCGCCGTAAACAGCGGCAGCGGCGACGGCACGTCGTCGGCGGCAGCACGTAGCAGCCGCATCGCGTCGTCAAATACCTGCGGCGCGTAGAAGCGACGGTGATCGCAGGAAGCGGAGGCGGAACCTCGCTGCGCCCCGCATCGTGCCCACGTCATAATGGCCAGCGCACTCGTTCGTAGCTTAGTGACATCCGCATGCACTAACCCACTAATTGACCGCCGAGGTTCCTGGCCAAGACAAGAAGTATGTGTGTGTGTGTGTGTGTGTGTGTGTGTGTGTGTGTGTGTGTGTGTGTGTGTGTGTG
>NW_014577133.1:61932-68031 GCF_000485595.1 Priapulus caudatus | reverse complement strand
GCGCGTGACAGTGTGTTGCAGATTTTGCCATTTGGACGGCATTTACAGGAAATTGTCGGCAATAATAGGTGAAAGAGAGTAGAGAAACATTAAGACTTTGATAGCAAATAGATTTCGTATTTATTTAGCATTATATTTTATTGAAACGCTCCAAGTGCCTGTGTTGTCGATCGGCGCGGCTGCGTTGTAATAATGATCAAGTCGACGAAAGGTGAGCAATCGATCTATACAGTAAAGTGCAATAGTCGAATCTGCATCGATCAAATGACGGGATACACGTACGCACGCACACGCACGCGCATACGCATGCACACATGTGTGCGTGTATACGTGCGTGTATGTGCGTGTGTGCGTCAGTGTCTGTATGTACGTATGTATGTATATATCTGATATAATTATGCTGCCAAGCTCGATAGAGCGAGCGAGATCGAGAGCGAGAGAGAAGCGAGGGTGAGAGAGAGAGAGAGAGCGAGAGAGAGAGAGAGAGCGCGAGAGAGAGGGTGAGAGTGGCTATGTTTATAGTAGGACAGCCGGTTCCCAAATGTCCTTTTCATCCACGCAAGATTGTTTCGTACACGAGTTTAATTTGTAGTACTCATTTTGAAAATTCGCAAGGCTGCTGTTCAATTTTTTAGTTATCGTTATCGTCATACTGTGCATGATTTACTCAATACTGCAAAATTAAATACTTTTTGCAAATAAGCAAAAAATTATCCGTTTGACGTCAGCTATCTCGAGTGCTTGTCAAGCCAGGCAGAGGGAGATATTGCTAGATAATAATGCTAAATGTCGTCTACTTTGCCTTCATTCTGTCAAACACATGAATCAGTGACGCGAGCAAACTAATAACGTAATAATTTAATAACTTACGTACGTAATGCAAAAACTGATCGTTCACGTATATATCCGCAAAAACTTTAAATAGTAACTATAGAAGCCGTGTGATTTGCTCTGATTTTATCAAACACCATTAAAGGTTAGGTAGGAAATGGTTTAAGTTAACGGTTAGGTAGGAAATTTGTTAAGTTAACGGTTAGGTAGGAAATGGGTTAAGTTAACGGTAAGGTAGGAAATTTGTTAAGTTAACGGTAGGTAGGAAGTGGATTAAGTTAAACGCTATGTTCCCGCGTCGGTAATGCGGCCAATTTCCTGGTATCCGGCATTTCCCTGGGTATCGGGCGTATAGACGCATATCATTTTACGTAATACAGGATACAGCCGAGCGAACGTAGTAGAGTAACGGGTGTGTGAGCTGACGTATTGTACTGGAAAAAGCATGCTACTCCATGTATGAGATTGAAGTGAGAGAACCACCAGCTGTGAACCGAAAACGTTACAAAGTAAATATTTGTTATAATGTCTGAAATACTCATTTACGCATGCATTCGGGTCAGGTGTATTACTAGTGCTTATAGGTTTCATACTCGAACTATTTACTAGAACACATTATATAAACCGGATTCTTATGAAATGTGAGATCTCCCTGTTGAGGCAACATAATAAGCATTATTATTACAAAATAGCGTCATTCAATAATCTACTTTTCAAGCGTTCGATCAAAATGAATACTTGTAAAAACACTCAGTATTTAAAAATAAATTCACTATAAGTTATGTAATGAAAAAGTCATTTATTATATTTAGTTCAGCGTGATATTGAATCCTGTGCAAAACTGCACTCTATCACCACGAAGAAAAAAAACCCGTTAAATACATTACCATAGGCGTGAACGAAAATTTGTTGTTATCCACTCCTGTAATACACATATGTGTATATACATGTATACAGTTGCCATTGTCAGAAAACAAGCGTGCGTAATTTCGAGAAGAAACTCATTCGGCATCGCTACTACCAGTTTACGCCGCCCCACGTCGGTCGGCATCACGCGTCGAAGCTTGTTGCACTGAAGCATTCGTTCTGTAGCGGCTGCACGCGTCGACAGATCACGTTGGGCGATGCCTCCGCCATCGGTATGTCGGTCGAGTGGTGCGCGATGACGCGATTGCGGTAGAGGCACAGCGACGTCGCTTTCGCGTAGTAGTAGGCGAGCGCGGCGCGGTACTTGGGCGTCATGAAGAAGTAGAGGAAGATGTTACACGACGAGTTGATGCCGAACGCCAGCGGCACGGACCACAGCAGCGCCTGCATCGAATCGAAATCGATCGTCGATCGACTCTGCAGAATTATCGATACGGCCGCGTAGCCGTTCGTCGCGAAGAAGACGCTGAGCAGCGCCAGCAGCATGCGGATGACCGTCGCGTCGTCTGCGCTGCCTCGCAGCAGACCGTCCACCTTGCGGCAGTGAAAGCGAACGATCGTCGTCGCCGTGGAGGCGAGCGCGATGCAGATCGGCAGGAAGCGGCCGATCGTCTGCCGGACCGGTTCGAGCACGAGTAGATCCGGATCGTAGCGGCAGACGAAGATGTTGATCCAGGCGGCCGTCTCCATAAGCGCGAGGCCGGCGACACAGACGCCGACGCCGGCGTACGTGTGACGCACTGTGCACAGCTTCTTGTAGGCGATCGGCGCCGTCACGGCGACGCAGCGCATGACGGAGATGAGCGCCGTGATCCACGTCGCCGCGTACGTCGCCAGGTCGCCGACCTGCGCCATCGCCTTCAGCAGCTTCTGATTGCAGTCGGCCGGACCGTACGTGGCGACGCTCAGCTCGACGAAGAACATGCCGCCCACCGTGCCCTCGGCGACGGCGAGACTCAGCAGCAGACTGTTGAAGGCCGTCGTCGGCATGCGTCGCGACACGAACACGCACACGTTGATCACGTTGCCGACGAACGTGATGAAGCTGAGCAGGCCGTAGCCGACGCCCCACATCGCGTCCTTGACCGTCCACTCGCCCGCCTGCACCGTGCCGTCGCAGTTGTCATAGTAGGTGAGCGCAGTCGTCGTCTCTCCCGCGTGCGTCGGCGCCGCTGTCGCCTCGGACAGCATCGTCATAGAATGCTCTGCGCTCGCGGTTCTCGCGAGACACAATGCTAGCAGTGCGATTAGAACCGTCGCCCCGCCGCTACGGGCAGCGCGCTCGAATCGCGCCGACATCGTCTATCGAAATCACTCAGAGTACGAGCGAGCGGTCGGGTGGGGATCGGATCCGCACGTTCGACCGCAGCGCGGTGTTATCTCTACCGCGCGCTCTAACGTCGCGCCGATTTATACGTAAAGTCGCGGATCACCGACGTAAGGCTTCTAATGGATGCTGCGCACACGATGTCGCATCAGCATCAGCAGCAGCAGCTTCAGCTTCCCTTCTTCTCGACGTCTGCCGGCGCATCGCCGACCGAGGAATGCGATGACGAGGCGATGTCGCAACGTCGCCGTAAACAGCGGCAGCGGCGACGGCACGTCGTCGGCGGCAGCACGTAGCAGCCGCATCGCGTCGTCAAATACCTGCGGCGCGTAGAAGCGACGGTGATCGCAGGAAGCGGAGGCGGAACCTCGCTGCGCCCCGCATCGTGCCCACGTCATAATGGCCAGCGCACTCGTTCGTAGCTTAGTGACATCCGCATGCACTAACCCACTAATTGACCGCTGAGGTTCCTGGCCAAGACAAGAAGTATGTGTGTGTGTGTGTGTGTGTGTGTGTGTGTGTGTGTGTCCGCGTGCGTGCTGGTGCGTGCGTGGTGTGTGTGTGTGTGTGTGTGTGTGTGTGTGTGTGTGTGTGTGTGTGCGCGCGCGCGCGTGTGCGTGTTTGTGTTTGTGTGCGTGTGCGTGTGCGTGTGCTTGTGCGTGTGTGTTTGTGTGTGTGTATGTGTGCGCACGCGTGTATGTATGTATATATATATATAAATGACATGAAAGCCTGCCAAAAGCTACGCAAATATACGCCAACCGTAATTAAATCAGTTGAATATTCATGAGTTATGTATACCTTACCGGTTACTTTCTGTTATCACAGGGCACTGTGCTGGTGGACACATGCATCGGTTATCATTTCAACATCAATGAAGGTTACACTCCTTCGCTTAACTGTTTTAAATAATCAAATTAATGTACTATAAATTATTGTAATATTCTAATTACTTTGGAATTAATTAATTGAATATCGTATTTCATTTTATCTAATATTGCCTAGCGTGGTGAAGGCTATGTTCACTATATAGTTGAAACCAGCTCAATAGCATTTCTTGCAATCGTTGCTGATATTTACCAATGCATAAATACTAATAAATTATCCATCATATCTATATAACAATATACCAATATATTTTTCTCATTAACACAAGAGTGTGTGTGTGTCTCACGCGAGCGTTTTATATGGAAAGAATAACGAAATTCTCAGAAACGCGGGAAAAGGTTATAGAGCTAACTATCCATTCTTTACATCGAGAACTTACATGCAATGTGGTCATGCGGAATGTAAACACATCCGATCAACGTGGTGCGCGTTGTGAGGTGGCGCTTGCAGTGGTCTCAGTCTATCCCATATCAAACACCGAGTCCAATGTATATTAGAGCAGGTCCGCGCCTAGCGCTCTGCGAACATGCGCGTTACGGTATATTATATGATATGCCACACCAGTTGTGCAAATAGATTTTCTCATTGACAACCTTGGTGAGAACAAATTCGGAGACGCGCACAATGTTTGCTATACAAAGGCAGTAATAGCATGTCACACGAACGTACTCTGAATCAGCTAAAATACTCGTAATTCTATTCTGTAAGTTATTGATCGATCAGATGGACGTTCCCTGTTATGATCATGCGCGTAACAGTCAAGCCAATCTCACTACGCATTTTTTTTCATTAAACCTTCTTCATTGTTTGTCTTCTACCTGACTCGCCCAGCCGTCGAAATCTAATTATCCTTCGCGTATTTGATTCTTCTCACACGAAGCCATGGAAGCTGTGATATTTGTGTTTGCTAACCGGGCGGCTAATCATCTATGTCGCTGTCTCGTTATGTTCTTATGTTACAGTAATATAAGCGCTAAACGTACGCCTAATTAGGTTTGTTATAGACGTAGCCTACAGTCAGTGTTGCTGCGTTCTGAAAACTCGTTGGAGCTAGTCTCATTGCTTCTGCTGTTAGTCTGTCTACGTTCAGCGCGACAATGTATAGCGTTGGAATATTAAATTGAAATAACGAGATTATATTATGTAATGACAAGGCACTCACGATAATAACTTTTGTGCAAATTGGAAAAATCTCAACGTTTCTTACTTATACCGCGATTTTAGAATGCACGGGTGACCAAAATAGACACCAGTCACACCACCAAACAAAGCTAAACAGCTACATACAGAATTCCCGAATTCAACTGGCATAATTTAAAACTATTAAATGTGTATCGCATAATTGTAAGCTTATTCTCATGGACCAACCTGTGGTATAACTCATCATCTTACAGTCACAAACAGTGGGCTAGGAGCCGTTCTCACATACCGAAATTATCACTAGCATTACAGTGGCGGATCTAGAAGGGGGTTGGGGGGTCGCAACCCCCCCCCCCCGTTCAGCCACTGACTAATGTGGGCCAAACTAGTAAAATGGGGCCAAAAATAAAAAAAGTCAGTCTGAAAGCTGATAGAAACTGGGGATTCCCCGCCTTCACTCAAATATCAACCTCCCCACCCGTCTCCTGAAAGTTAGACCCGCCCTTGCATTAATTGAATTTTTTTTATCAAGCGTACTGCGGTCGTTGGCCGCCATTTCGAGCGCTTGTATACCTGCGATAATACCGATAATTGTAAAACGGCCCCTCATAGAAAATCCTCAATATGCCGATAGGAAATGTCATGCCATTAGCCGTTGACACCGGAATTTGCTCATTTCCTTAAAACGTTAGTCATGTGTTAAATGCTCACAATGTGTCAGTCATGTTAAAACGTGATAGGACGAAAACCTAACAAGATCTATGTAAGATGGTCAGCGAAAATCGAGATGCAACTACATAATAAAATATGAATAGCATGTTCAACGGATGTGCGGATCGTAGAGGCAGGATGTACGGAGAGTGAAAGGCAATAATGAGAGAATCGAGAGGGATAGAGAGAGGTGAAGAGAGAGACAGAAAGACAGACAGACAGACAGACAGACAAACAGACAGACAGAAAGAGAGAGAACGAGAGTGAGAGAGAGA
>NW_014577133.1:39638-61922 GCF_000485595.1 Priapulus caudatus | reverse complement strand
GAGAAAGAAAGATGAAAGGGAGAGGAGGAGAGAGAGAGGAGAGCGAAGACCGGAGAGAGGATGATACGAAGAGAGAGAGAAGGAGAGAGACGGCACGGAGAGAGAAAGAGAGAGGAGAGAGAGAGAGAGAGCGCCATCAGATCGACGGAAGATGAGAGGATGAGAGAGATGAGACGAGAGAGACTGGAGGAGAGAGAGAAAAGAGGGGAGCGAGAGCAGAGAGGGACGAAGGAGAGAGAGACAGAGAGAGAAGATCCGCGAGCGTGAAATCCGCCTTAATGTTTGCATTATTGGCTTTCGAAAGTATAGAGAAATCGTATGTGATAGCTGATTAAGAGTGAGACTAAGCACAAGAGGCTAAAAATACCATGTATTGAATAGTGCTTAGTTAACATGGTTTAAAGTTCTCTCGTATACTAGTGACTACTATAGAGGTCTAAGAAGATTACTGGATGTACTTACTAGTTATGGTGTATCGGATCCGCGACCACTGCCCGCCGACTGTGACTGAGAGCGAGGAAAAGGGGAGGAAAAGAGACGAGAGCAGAGAGGACGTGAGAGTGAGAAAAAGAGATGTGAAGAAGGCATGGATGCGAGCGAAGAAGAAAGAGCCAAGACGAAGAAAGAAGAAGGAGTGATGAGATGAGTGAGTGAGAGGAAAGACGAAGAGAGAGAGAGAGCGAGAGGCGACGAACGAGGGGAGAAGAGAAGAAGAGGAGAGGAGAGAGAGAGAGAGAGAGAAAGGATGAGAGAGAGACAGAGAGCGAGCAAGATGAGAAAGAGAAGAGAGAGAGAGAAGAGAGAGCGACGGAGAAAGAGAGAGAGAGCGAACTGAAGAGAGGAGAGAGAGGAGGAAGAGAAAGAGAGAGAGAGAGAATGCGAGAGAGCGAGGATGGAGAGCGAGAGAAAAGAAAGGGAGACGAGGCGAGAAAGAAGGAGCGGAAGACGGAGGAGATGAGAACGAGAGGCGCGAGAGCGGTGGGCGCGCGAGAGAGAGGACCAGAGAGCGAGAGATAGAGAAAGAGAGAAACGACTCCCCCTCTCAGCGCCCTCGCCACTCCCAATTCCACCGCTCGCGCCATCTCCGACCTGAGCCTGACCGCGCCGCTCTCCCTCGTGCCCCTCCCTCCCCTCCCTACCCCCTCTCTGCGCCGCCTCCCCGCTGCCGAAGAGAGGAGGAGGATGAAAGAGAGGAGAGCAGAGAGAGACAGAGATGAGACGAGAGAGAGAGAGGCAGAGAGAGGTCGACGGAAGAGCTGAGAGCGAGAGACGAGAGCGAGGAGGGACGGAGAGCGATGAGGGAGGAAAGTAGACAGACAAGGTCAGACAGACAAGGGAGAGAGCTGGAGGTGAGAGAGAGGACAGGATAGAGAGAGAGGAATGAAGAGAGGATGACGAGCGAGAGATGAGGCGCGGAGCAGAGCGAGACGAGAGCGAGAGAAAGAGAGAGAAACGAGAGAGAAGAGAGAGAGAGAGAGAGAGCGAGATAGCGAAGAGAGAGACAGAGAGAGAGACAGAGACGACGAGAGAGAGACAGGAGAGACAGAGAAAGACAGAGGAGGACAGAGAGTGAATTAGGACGAGACGAGAGACATACAGACAAGAAGAGCGAGAGAAAGACGAGGAGAGAGGAGGAAAGAGACTAAGCGAGAAGGAAAGAGAGGAGCGGCGAAGAGAGAAATGAGAGAGGATGAGATGAGAGAGAGGGCGGCGGGGGATCAGGAGAGCATGGAGGAGGAAGAGAATGATGGTAGTGAGCGCCAGGCGCCCGCGGAGAGAAAGACGCCGATGACTGAGAGGAGCGAGCGGAGAGAGCGAGTGACGATGGAGGAGAGAGAGAGTAGAGAGACTGAGAGAGAGTGAGAGAGCGAGGCGCGGGTGGGGAGGTAGAAGGAGAGCCGATATGGCAGCGATGAGAGGACGAGAGAGGCTGAGAGAGAGGAGAGACGAGCGATGGGGGCACCAGAGAGCTAGAAACACAGCTCCGGCGCGCGACCGTGGGAAGGGCGGGAGGAGAGAGGGGGTGGAGAGATGATGAGGAGGAGCAGGCACACATGCGGAAGATTAGGACGATGAGAGAGGCGAGAGCGCGAGGAGTGGAGAGGAGAGAGGAGAAGGAGAGAGGAGAGAGAGAGTACGAGAGTATGTGTAGAGAGAGAGAGAGAGAGAGGAGAGAGCAGAGAGAGACGAGGAGAGAAGAGAAAGAGAAGCAGAAGAGAGAGAGAGAGAGGAGAGAGACAGAGAAGATGAGAGAGCTGAGGTTGTGAAATCGCTTACATGTTTGCATTATTGGCTTTCGCAAATATAAGAAATCTATAGATACTATTAAGAGTAGACTAACATCAAGAGCTAAAAATACATGTATTAATAGTTCTTGTTAACATGTTAAAGTTCTCCTCGTACTAGTGATACTATAGAGGTCTAAGAAGATTACTGGATTGTACTACGAGGTTAGTGTATCGATCGCGACCACTGCCGGCCACTGTGACTGTGCTGCCCCCTACGATAAATGTACGTAGCAGGTTTCTTGGTCTTGGTCTTGGTGATATTAATGGAGCGAAATCCGAGTAAGACTGTGGGCATATGCAGATTATTACTTAGCATAAAAACACATATCCAGTCGGACTAACAACACATGGAACATTTTGCAATTCAATAATTTTATGAATTTTAGGTTCCATTATGTATTGAATCAAATGATAAGGAACAGCTCTATACAGATTACAGCTTCGTAAGGAACACACTGATATGGTTGGAAAGATATATGGACGACACCCCCAATTGATGAATGGTATAATATATATATATATATATATATATATATATATATATATATATATATATATACATATTATATATATATATATAATAGTTGATTACGATTTCGCATAAACGTTAAAAATTCGCCAGCATTCCAGCCGAGTCACCACCATGAGTTATGAACCTCCAGGTTCGCCGACGACAGCGCCATTCGCTTCAGCAGTGATGATACGTTGCCGGCATGTAGGATTGCGACGGCACGACGGGCCGATTCATCACCAGCACATTGGCGTCGCAGTTCACCAGCACGTCTTTCATGAAGTCCATGTACAGTATCGCCAGCCGCAGCGTCTCTATGCGCGAGAGGCGCTTTTCGTAGGAGAACGTCGGCACTTTCTTTCGCAGCGCGTCGAACGCTTCGTTGAGACTGAACATGCGCCGGCGCTCTCTCACGTTGGCCGCCTTCCGCTGGCCGAACGTCGTCACTCGCTTCCGTTTCGGTTTGTTCGGTTTTTTCGTCGTGATGCCGGATTGTTGGCAGTTAATATGGCCGCGAGTGTACGGCGCCACCGTCGATACCATCGGCGCATGCGCAGTAAGTCGTGTCCGCGGGATGCCGGTCGAGAGGAGTTCGTTGCTTCTCACCAGGGGCGGTAGCATCGCGTGAGGGGTGAGTGTGCCGTCCTCTCCTGCGTCGCTCGGCCACCAATCCTGCTGCGACAGCGGCGGCGGCGGCTGTTGACGCTGTTGCAGCTGCTGTTGCTGCTGTTGTTGATGTTGTTGTTGCTGCTGCTGCTGTTGCTGCTGTTGTTGTTGTTGCTGCTGCTGATGCTGCTGTTGAGTCATCGCCAAGCTCGGCTCGTTGATGCTGCTATACATGTTCTCATAGTACGCCCCTGCCTCGCCGACCGCCTCCTGCAGGCTCTGGCCACCGAACGCATACTCATCAGGGTCCATTATGATGTCGGCGGCGGCTGCCGACGTCGCGCTGCACGATTTCGTCCCCAGGGGCGTCACGTCAATGTTGCTCAGGTCCCAGAAGTGTCGCTGGTCGTCGTCGAGCGCAGTGGCTCCATCTGTCGGCGACTGCGAGTCGCCCGTAGCGTCCTGATACGTCGTCGTCTCCGTGCTACTAGAGGAAGTCGCGTAAGAGGAAGAGGCGTCGCCGTCTAGCATAGCGTCGGCGTCCATCTTTGCGGTGGCTGCTTCACCGGCGTCGTGCTTGGTTAGCGAACAGGTTGAGGCGCTCGTGACAATCGCTCGGCTATCTACGCGAGGCAGCTTGCGTCCCCTGAGCCGGCTACTGCGATGTTCAGTAAAAGTTGAAAGGTCGTCTTCTGGCTTTGACAGTTCACGTCTTACCCCGGGTCTCTCTTTCTTTTACACGCTCTCTCTCTCTCTCTCTCTCTCTCTCTCTCTCTGTCTTTCTTTGATTCTCTCGGTGCGTTCTACCCCTCGTTATCTCTTTCTTTGTCTTCTTCTTCTCTCTTTCTTTGTCTCCTTCTCTCTTTTACGCCATCCTTCTATCTCTTTCGTTAAAAATCTATATATTATATAGATGTGTGCAGTAGCCGGTAATTACACAATCACGATTGTTAGTCCCAGCATCCTTCGTATTTTACATTTCAAACATTGTTCTTTCCAATAAAATACTACCAACACCAGTCGGCGTCAGGCCAACCACCAACACCAAGCCAACACCAATGTTCAGGTATCATCTGTATCAAATGGGCCACCATCAGTCTACCGCACTCTCGTAAGATAACAGGGTCACTTCCCTGCATAACACGAAGGCAGGTTGACAGACAAATGCAGAGACACAGCATACTGAACAGCGAAGCTACCTGATCATCCAACAATCACGAGCCGACCATCTGTGACCAAGTATTATTACCATATTTCTACCCCGTAATGTATACATGAATAATATTTCCATCGAATAACGACTTTCTTCACGCAGATAGTCATGCAACCTCGTTTCAACCTCTAGTTTACCACGCGGGTTGCCATTTACTTCACAACCGATAAACTATATAAAGTAGGAATGCAACTAATATACTTAAAAGTCACTGAGTAACATTACGATTTGTTTATAGTTATCTGTGTGCGTTAATTATATTATTAATTATAACGAACGCAATTGTTTTCTAGTACGATAGTACATATAGATCTTGGCGTGTGCATTCTAGAAACAGTGTCAGCTAATATATATTTGTGATACAGTAAACTGCATAATGTCAGAAATGGTGTGAGCATCATTCTCTCTCTCTCTCTCTCTCTCTCTCTCTCTCTCTCTCTCTCTCTCTCTCTCTCTCTCTCCTCTCTTCTCTCTCTCTCTCTCTACTCTCTCTCTCTCTCTCTCTCTTCTCTCTCTCTCTCTCTCTCTCTCTCTCTCTCTCTCTCTCTCTCTCTCTCTCTCTCTACTCTCTCTCTCTCTCTCTCTCTCTCTCTCTCTCTATCTATCCATCTCCCTCTCTTTCTTTCTCTCTACACATAGGGTGAATAATGCGAACTCTATAACTAACTAAATTGCTACCTTGCCTTCGTGATGCATTTGCACGTGTTAACACGCGTGGTCACCGCGCTAAGGACGCTGCGCGCACTATATATAGTAATTGTTGCGATATGTCATTATAATTACTTGTGGCAGCATCTGGTGACTGGGTCTAGCCGCAGTAATGGTGTCATAGCCGCCCATGCCTATACACGCTTCGCGATGATAACGACTCGTTGGCACGTGCCCCCTGGTCCATGCGCGTTAATTTTACACTGCATCCGTATAGTAAACATGTTTGCAACTCGTCTGATTAGTTGTCTTGCGTTTTCGTCGCTCATTTCCGTTGCGCGTCGCGGCATAGTGGTTTCTTTGCATGTACACGTGATGCGCATTTACAGTTAAGTCTCACTGGAGCTTCAAGAACGTAAAGATAATCATGATTGGTGCGAATGAAATAGAGCGATGTAATAGATAGCGTTGCCATAATTAAACGTACTATAGATACTGGGCGCTACTAGATATGAAGTAATATAAATGCAGATAGTGTAACTGGTGAAACTGGCATTGGCGAGTTTGCGTATGAGAGCGAATAAGGGAGTGGCGATAATAGATAAATATATATTGAGCGATAATACCGTGATAGAGAGAGGAAGCGCATGAGAGCGAGAGAGCGAGAGAGCGAGAGAGCGAGAGAGAGATAGAAATAGAGAGAGATAAAGATAGAGAGATGTAATGGATGAGAAAGAGTAGGAAAGAGGGGTGAGAAATAATAAATAAAATTGTTAAAAAAATAGAGAGTGGAAGAACAAAATAAGAAGTTGTGAAAGAGTGTAAAAGGGGAGGTGGGAGGGGGAAAGATGCCGTGGTGTGGATTGGGTGGGTGTGGAGAACCGAAGTACACGAAACGAGGACTTGGTATTACGCAAGTAAATTCAATTGGACGATTGATTAACACTACAATATTACACGCGTCCCGGAAGGATTAATTAGTGAAACAATTACCTGAAGTCACGAAACTGCGTAACATATACAAAAATATACTTGAGAATGAATGAAATTTGCTTCAATATTATATTTCATAATATATTATAATGTTACAAGGATATATGATTGTATGTAAAATCAATAATGTGCTACATTTAATGTATCGACTACGAATAACATAACGTTGTATGACACATTTAAATTGCAATGTCATGACAAGATAATAAATAACTGTAACTCAAACAATGAGATTGTAAATAATAACCACCTGACTGCACATTTCGCATAGATTTTCCTTAAACTTTCATGCACCTATAAATATCCCCAACACACGATCATATTAGCTGACCCAGGCATCTGCAGCTGTCAGCGAACCGAGATGACTGTGTTTCGCATGCGGTTAAATATTGTTCGTTCTAATAAGGACTTCCATGCGGCCTATTGTTAGACAGTTCTAGCATGCCTCCCTGTATAAAGGCAGGTTCCACGTGCTGCTGGTGTTGGGGCGCGCGTGCCGACGACGAATAAGCATTAGAATCGCATCGCGTTAGCAGACCCTTCATGAAGCTGATGTAGGTTATCGCGAGTCGCATCGTGTCGATGCGCGACAGCTTCTTCTTCTCGTAGGAGAACGTCGGCACGAGGTGCTTGAGCGCCGTGAAGGCGTCGTTGACGTAAAACATGCGCTTGCGTTCGCGAACGTTCGCCGCCGTGCGCTGCAGCGGCGTCGACATGCGTCGTCGCTTCGGTTTCGTTTTCCCGCCGCCGCGCAGTGTCGTCGTCTGCCGTTGCTGCGCGGTGCCGAGCGGTGGCGGTGGCATCGAGGTGCCGCCGACGGCCGACGGCTGGCGACGCGTCATCGCGTGATGCGCGATATTATGAGAGGGAATGAGGTTATCGTCGCGGCTGCTGTCTCCCGTCCACCACGCCACCTGGTGCGCTTGCGGCGGCTGCGTCGTACTGCTGTAGGTTGTCGGAGGAAATTGGCCGCGGTCGCCCTCGCTGTATATTTCTGCCATGTAGTCGCCATCTTGTGAGATTTCGCAGTTAGGAACGGCGATTCTGTCTAAACCGCATTCGATTTGCGATACGAGTGGTAGCTGAGCGACATTTTGTTCTCTCGGGCGATCATGATATTCGGCGTTGTCAACGATGGCGTCCTGCGGGGGTTTGTGATGAGCGATATTATTGTCGGTCGTCAGCAGCTCCAGCAGCGAAGCGTCAAAGTTGCTCAGATCCCAGAAGCTGGCATTATCGTCCACCGCCGTCGTCGTCGCTGTTGTTCCTGCCGACGTTGGTGCTGCCGACGACATCGCCGTCGCCGGATATTCCGTGAATGAAGAGGAGTTGCTGCTGACGTTATCGGATCGAGTCGCCACGAGTTCAGGCTCGGTGAAATGCGTAATGTCGCCGGCGTAATACAATTGCGGATGATTCATCATCACGTTCAAGTCGTAGGCTGCTTTGCACGCACTCGGTTATTCACGCTCTCGTATGCTGATTATGAGATCGGTGAAATAAATGACGGAAGCCTAACATATAGTTGGTCCGAGAGCTTCAAGCGCGAATTACTAGCCGTGGCCGCTGTAGGTGCGCTACTATCGGTTGCTTAGAAGATAAATACAATGATCCCCAGGATGTTTCTGCTATAGAGGAATCGCGCGGAGACGTGGCCACGCTACCGATGTCCTCAGTCCACTGATCGGCATTCATCGGGCATCGGGCTATTTATATGGGGCGCTAGATAGTAAAGCAGACGCGACGAAGAGTCTTAGTTATTCTGATGCTCGATAGCTCTCGGGTGGGTATTTAAAAAGCAGTTGTCGCGGCGCGGCCGGAGTCGGCTGTTAGCGACAGGGGTAGTCATCGCTGTGACAATAGCGCGACGCTGGCTTGCCACGCGTCGGCGTTGTCGGCGCGCGAGCAGCAGCCACTAAATTAGCGCGCCATCGTAAAATTACACCGTCGCCTCCCCCCCGTGTGTGCGACACTCGCGACGCTCGCGCACGCGTACTTAATGCGCGCTTACATGCAGACGCATCGTCGGCTGGAAAGACAGGTTAAGCGTCGGTTACGCAACGCTGGCTCGCCCAACGATCACCGCCGCGCACGCACCTATGCGGCGACGGCGCGAGCAGTTTCACAAACATCGTCTGCTGTCGCGCGCGCGCGTGCGCACGTGTCATTGTTTTCATGAATGAAAGCAGACGGGACGACGCGACGCGATGGGCAGAGCGTGAGAGAGACGAACCGCTTACCGTTATTATCACAGGTTTCTTGAGCGAGAGTGAAAACATGGCGGTAATATAGTGGGAAAATAACAGCGTATAAATGCTGCGTTAGTTCGCTCAGCGCATGTAATATAAATTCCCGTTATACAAGTTTGATGATATATAGTTACACGTACTTACCCGTGAGGTTTAGGATCAACCTCGATGTGTACGATTATCACACAACAATTTATGTTACTAATGTTACTATTATGTGAGGGTTGTATTACGTTTTACTCATGTATATCATTCACCTTTTATCAGAAACTTTTTATTCTTGCGTTTCTTTTAAAGGACTATTAAACTACAAACAATAAAGAACGTCGGTTGGCAGTGCCAAATATTGCCCATGTGGTATCACCTAAAATAACGAAAAAACTACTATTTTATCATTATTATCATTATTTTTATTAATATTATTATTGTTTAGATGCGCATAATTGCTAAAATTGGCACGAGATAAATAACTTTTCACAGTCTAATAACAAGTAAATTATATTTGAAGTCAGAGTATCCGTTGTTTGGAGCTTTTCTAAAACAATTAATTAATATTCGCTTCAATGATCAGTCGCTGCTCTGGAATTAGAAACGGGAACCATATGGCATTGCTATACGCACACCGACATACCTATTATCCATCTATCGAAGCTTAACGGCTTTGTCCCGTTTTGTCCGCTTTGTTGTATTAAATAACAGGTCGTACCGTAACGTTTATGTCGCGTTCGAAAGTATAGGGATCGTATTCAAATACATTTGTTTTTCAGCGCACACCGCCTCGTTGAATCGCGTGGCGACGCGTGAAATTATCCCCCGCCTGCAGCCAACAGGCCGTATTAACTACCGCTCTGGAAAACGCATACATTTGCGCACGTGCGTCGGCAGCACGGCGGTCTAGCACCAGCCCACTAGCAAACGCCACACAACAACACGGCTAGATGTGTCTACATATTTGATCCGCCGTCGGGGGGCGAACAGGCGAGGGAGGCGACTGAATAGCGGGTAGGAGGAGATGGCTAGAGGTGGTAAAGCGAGGCGAGAGAGACGCGCAGGTGGGCGGATGGCACGCGTGATGCGCCTCGATGTCACCGGCGAGGTAGTTGTCAACCGATCGTCGGCGACTGTGACCAAGCAAGAAGGTATAGACGACGGCTCGACACTATATAGCGTTACCTGGCCTGTCTAGATAGTAAAAGGAGAAATAGAATATGGATTATACGTGCGATGTGGATAGGGTGGGCGAGTAGGAAAATGGAAGAGAGAGCGCGCAAGAGCGAGAAGGAGGGAGCGAACGAGAGAGAGCGACTGAGAGAGAAAGAGAGAGAGAAAGAGAGAGAAGCGGAGAGAAAATGCGCAAAAGAGACATCTAGAGCGAGAGAAACACATGCTCACGCACACATAAAGACAGAGAGAGACGGCGACATATGGAGAGACAAATAAGCATACAGAGAGTGATAGAGAGAGAAAGGGAAAGAGAGACAAAGACCGCGTGCGCACGAGATAGTGAGGGGGCTAGCGCGGTAGAGCGTAAAATACGAAAGGGAGCGCGAGATCAAAGATTGATAGAGGGAGAGCGAAAGGGATACCTGATCATTAACTAAAACATTATATAATATTGTCGCAGAGAAGAAGTAAGGAATCTGTGTTCAAACATGAATGCTTCTATTTCTATTTCGCCTCACTTTCAACCCAAACTTATTTTTACCCTCGTCTATATAGCTTGTGCGTGGGCGCACGTACACATGCACCCACGCGCACGCGCACGCGCATACCACCGCACACGCAACTTTTATTCTAGTTATATGCTGCGTACTCCCGTGCGTGTGCGTGCAAGTGCGCACGCGCGTGTATCTGCGTGTGGGGGGGGGCGGCATGAGTCAGCGAGGTGCGTCTTAGCGACAGGTCTATGACCGCCGCACCGCGAGTCTTTGTGAGCAACAAGAACAAGCAGCACGCCACGCTGGTGAACGATCAACAACACAAACCCTGCTCCCATCAGAGCAAAGTGCCACCTGTTTTATAGCGCCCAGGTAAGACAACAACGTGTATCGCGCGCCTCAGCTCGCATCGGGAATTCGGCTGCATACAGAATCAGCACATTAGCGTCGGTCGCTTGCTTCAGACGATGCAAACGTGGGCGGTCGGATGGCGTGTAAATATCCAACTAATGAGCAAACGATAGGATCGTACGTACACGTGGTGCGTAACTAACTGTCAGTGCATATTCACGGAGATAAAAGCAACAGATGTGCACTAATTAGCTCGCTAATTACTATTTAATTCATCAAGCTATTGCGGATGCCATCTAGGTCTACTATATAGTGATCTCCCACGTCAGTAACATTTTAGGCGTGCGAAATTTGTATTGTTTACAAATAGGAAACATTTGCGTTATAACGCATATAAGGAAAGTCTTCGCAAAGTAATGAAAAGTAGAACGTAGGTAGAAAGGGAGCCTTAAATAGCACAAAGAGGGAATGGGTGGGCGGGAAGGCAGCGGTAGGAAAAATCATTGTATACGGTACGGAGTATGTGCATGGAATAATATAAGAGCAGTGGAGAAAGACAATGTGAAGAGGGAAAGATATTACAACAACTACAACAACAACAACAACAACAACAACAACAACAACAACAACAACAACAGTAGTAGCAGCAGCAGCAGCAGCAGCTGGGTAAACTGATGCTGCCGCCGTGCCTCTTACCTTATAGTACGCAAGTAGATGTCTGTTGCATAGTTAAATACTATTCCGTGAACATTGTATTTGTCATAATTGAATCAATATTTGTAGTAGTTTAGTGTGAGTTATATTTTACGATCTGTTTATTTTATTAAAGAAATGTTACCAAGCGTCAAACTAAAAAAGACAGATATAGTAGTAATAAATTCACAATTCGCTATGCATAACTAGTGACTATACGCAATATCAACGCGTTTCCTATATGGCTACCACAGAAACATCGCCATGCCATCGTCTGTAGACATAAGACGTAGACAGTCTGCTAGTATGAGAATGTCACGTTTCTCAGAGTCGCAGACGCTGTTGACAACGCGTCTCGTCAGCAGGTCGGCGTCTTCTAGCTGCGCTCTGACGTCACGCGGCGGCGGTGTCGCGAAGACGCCATATTTGTTGATGGTTCTGATGATAAACTCCGGGTGATACGGCACTCGGAAACTCAGCGCTGCTAGACTGCTCAACACGTAGTTGTACCTGCAACCGACGGACAGTTCGTGACAAAATACTTGTCTCTGTATATATATATATATATATATATATCCGCATCTATATATTATCTGGATACAATCTACAATATGTATGGCTAGTACGAAATTTTCAATGTGAAAAAGAATAACATTTCGGTTTATCACGGTTTAAATAAACTGCAACGTACGTCCTAAAGGTTATACAAAAATATATAAAACGTAAATGTACAATAATTATATGCTTAAAGAAGGCCGCAATGTAGCCGCTGCGGAAAGTCCGCGGGGGACATTTGTGCGACACCCGCACTATGGCTCTATTACAAATGTGTTTGTGGGGTCTTTGATACGAGGCGTGGCACCGTGTCGGGCTCAGCGTACCTGTATGTCAACCATTGCTGCCGCGCTTTGTTCGCCTCGGGACAGTGTTGTTTCAGCATTGCCGCCTCGCTCGATATCATCTGCTCGATATTACGGGTTGTGTAGCCGTAGAAACGCGCCTGCCGCCCGTCGTCGTGTGAAACGTGGCCGACGTTGAAAACGTAGTTTACGATTCTGCGGTCCAGTTGGAACGCGAGCTCACCGACAAGATGGCGCATGTTGATAGACGCGCCGTCTGCAATCCGCGGCACCGTCCCTGGATGTCGGGTGGGGACATCTTTACCTGCTGGCATAGGGAATGCAGTTCAAACACGAGGTTAACAGAAACTCTGCTTTGTAATACGTATTTATAAACAATTCACCGCGAAATAATAGCATCAAATAGGTGACATGGAGACTCGCGTGCACACTGTGTGTGTGGTAAAATCGGTGATAATATACTTACAGTAAAGACTCTATCCAGAAAGCATTTGTCAAAGGAACCTTACGTGAGTTTAGGTGGATAGTTTTAATGTTAGATAACGTAGTAGACGTTTACCATGAAAATGTGTGGTGTGCGTATGTGTGCGCGTACGTATATGTGTGTGTGTGTGTGTGTGTGTGTGTGTGTGTGTGTGACACTAAACTCATGATACACTATAAGCTTATCGTATATCATTGTTAATAATAGACCTAACTTCAACCTCATTCATCCTAATAACCTCAACCACAATCACCTATTATCATTATTAGAACATGGTTCTTTCCACACACACACACACACACACACACACACACACACACACACACACACACACACACACACACACACACACACACACACCTTATATGATTATATAACTATAATATTTATATATAATATATTATAGATATATATGGTGAACTGTATATTCTACCTGACTTTCAGCGAATTTGCAAGGAGTATTCCTTTCACATTAAATATTCCTGGCAGTTAGACAGAACTGGTTAGTGACATATATGTGTATTTCCAATCACAATAGCGCTATAATACGTTTACCAGGATAATAATTTGCAGTGCAATTCGTCGGCACTAGATATTACCGCGCTCAGTGGCATCTCTCCCTATTTAGTGTAAAGTTCTTTGAGTTTCACAGCACTGTTAGTTTCTTTTCGGCATGTGGGCGCGAATTAATTTTACATTTCATTAATATAATGACAGCAATGCTTAGAATACAATACCTGTGTAAAACGTCTGCTTTAGTAACACGTTTACTACAATCTTCTGTAACTACATGGTCTCATTACATGAAATGAATGTCGCGTACCCTTCACCGGAGTGGACGTGTACTTAGGGATCCCCCAATGTCAGAGAGGCCTCTTAGGTGGGCGTCGGAAGAGGCATAGAGATTCTGTGCATCTGGGAAAAAATAAATAAACCTGATCAATAACATAACGAAGAATATCAACTATATCTGACGTCTGCGCATTTCGAAAATACGATATCTTCAGATGTTTTTACATTTGAAACTTGATTGAAACGAGATTAATAACGCGCCCGCCAACCACAACCGCACAGTCGCCTAACCGCCTACGTAGGCGCGCGTCATAACGACATCGCTCAGCATATATTTATATATATGATCGGGCATATATATATATAATATATATATATATATATATATATATATATATTATAAGCAGTATGTATTCATCATGTATACTCCTGATATTTTTTTTATATATTTTATATGGGTCTTATAAATTATTCCTCGGTAGGTTTAGCCTCACTGGTTATAATTTATACTCTGGAAGAATTTTTGTACCTTGCAGTCTCCACGTAGTAATTAAGGCTTTTAATTCTGCGTCTCTGTTTTCGAGTTGAATCAATCGTCGTTTTAAGTTTGCATTTTCTGACACGAGTTGCTGCTTGCTTTCGACGTTTCGATGCGCGCCGTTGACAGTTTTTGTTTTGTTCTCATCTTTTCGCTCATCACGCGTAGCTATGCGTATCTGTTGAATAGTCTCGCCAGTTGACTCCAAGTCAGCTGCGCATAATGTAGACCAATGGTCATCGGAGGACATATCTGCGGTGGGTTACACTCGCTGAGCGCCTGCATTGGCATAACCATAACAACGGCCAACGGCAATCATCACAATGACCGAAGGATAGATAATCTTTACACGCTGTCACCGTAACCGATGGCTACAAGCAAGGAATACACAAACAGAGCCATGACACACATAGAAAGAAAGACAGAAATAGAGTTTTACTGTGCCTGGTGTATCCAAGTAATTTGCAATATATTGTTTTACTATTGAAAAAGTAGTGTGAACTTTACCAGATAATTATTTGTAGTAGTTGCGATAGGGTGATATAATATATCGGCATAGAGAGTCGATGATAGCAGTACAATGAATTTATAGGTAACGTTTTTAGGGTTTTAAGGTGAATCGTTTTAGATAACAATCGGTTTGTCGTCTTTACATGACATACTATATTATAGGCGCGTTATGTACAGAGTATGGTAACGAAATAAACGGCAAAGACAAACTCTTGAGTGTTGGCCTAACTATCAACATTGCGGTTTTACCTAACCCATTTTTATATATTCATTGCGGTACTCTATCTATATATTGTCCCATTCGTGGTATCAGAAGTAGATAATAGGGAATTCCCTATTATCTATTTCTGGTGGTATATATATCGAATATATCGATATAATTTGTGATAATTTTGTAGCAACATTTTAAAAGTATGCATCTGCCCGTATATATTAATAATCATTACCGGTATACCAAACGTGGACAATGAATTTATAAGTAACGTTTTTAGGGTTTTAAGGTAAATCGTTTTAGATAACAATCGGTTTGTCGTTTTTACATGACATGCTTTATTAGGCGCTTTATGTACAGAGTATGGTTCCGAAATAAATGACAAAGACAAACCCCAATTAGGCGTTGGCCTATCTACAACATTACCTAACCTATTCTACTTAAATATGCATAGCGGTATCCTATCCATATATCGTCACAGTATTATCAGCTTTTGAAAATAAAAATGAAATTGCCGTGGAAACCATTATGCGAAAGCCTGCCAAAAGAGGGCGCCACTGCCATATTTTCAACAGAGCATAATATAATAATAATATAAATCACCTGATACAACAGGCCTGAATAAGCATTTTATAGATTAGGTAGAAATTACCCAAGAATAGGCAGAAATTACCGAAATATACTAAAAAAATATATATCAGAGAGTTTTGGCGGAGTGGCCATTTACAGGAGAAGACAAATCCCCCTTTTTATACTTTATAGAAAGTCATAGGGGATTCACCTTGCGTACACAATGCAGATTAGTGCACTTTAGTGGCGAATATTACCACTAAAAATGTCAGAATAATGCCTTTTCGAAAGTCTAAATAGTGCGGGAAACTATTGGCGGATGGCTACTGTTGTCTGCCTCCTAGAGAGCGAGTATATGCACAGACAGGCATCTCTGACTCTGAGTAACCTCTAGGAGTAGAGAAGGAGTAGTAGAGAGGGAGTGAGTGAGATGTCGAGAGAGAAACCCAATTTAATATTCCCTCCCATAAGCCTAATTCCAATGTGCCTCGAAATAATAAAAACGGAATGATTAATATAATTTACCTTACATTTACGTTTTCTAGAGCTGAATACTTGAGACAGGCAAGCGTTGATCGGCGTGTTAGCATGCATGTCGCCTTAATAATATAATATATAAATAATATAACAATATAACTATATAACTATATAAGTATATAACTATATAACTAATAATAGCCTATATAAATCAAATCCGGTTTTACCGCTGGCGTTTGCTATTGTTTTTCCCAAAGCACATTAGCCATTTTAGCGTACAATTAAAAAATCTTTAATTGAAACAAAGAAAAAAAGAAAAAAATCTGCTAATTGAATGTCAATAATATTCATGCTATGTTAATGATGTGTTCGCGATATTTTTATGACATGTTATTGTTAATTAATTAGAGTAAGGAGAGGGAGAAGCAGATCAGTGAACATAGAGAACAACCAAAATTAAGGAAAGAGTTGGAGGAAGACCAATCGGCAGAGTGAAAGTAAAGGAGACAGAGGAGATAGTGGAGTGATGGCGGGAAAGGTAGGCTGTATGGAAGTAACAATCGAGGTTGTAAAGATGAATGTAAAGATAATGCATCACTAATGGTTTGGCTATTATTTTGTATATTTACTCTAAATCGCTGTTATCCAGAGCAGCTTAAAAACACTCTGTCTCTTTTAATTGTCAACAGAAAACCGGAATACGCCGAATATCAGAGTACGTAGCCAGCTAGTATGTCAGTGCAATTGCGTACGCGGTGTGCGTAAGTGCGGTAGCAAGTGCATCCGTGCTTGTGAGTTGTGCAGCAACAAAATTCGAAATTGAAAACGAAATTAAAATGAAATGTCAATGTAAGCGAAACAAAATTTAAATAAAATGAAAAACGAAAATGGAAACGAACGTAAAATGAACTTTTAAGGAGGTATTTGCGCGATATGATACTCGACAGGACGCAAAAATACACATGAATACATTTTTAAAATGACTTGTTTGTTTCTTTATTTAAGTTTACCTATAACTACACGCCATATACTACGGAAACAATATCATCTCAACACATATTATATATACATACTAACTATACATCTGCACTTCGCTCTCGCTTCATGTAGCAGCGAAAATGCAATTCTGGTAGTCATATATTCTTAGGAACACTAATGTAGGAGAACGCGTTACAAAATGATATCATTGTAGAAAATTGGGAATGTACTTATGTAACCTAGTATCTACATCGAACACACTCTTAATTATATACACCATATTAGACGATCGTGATTGTCGTGTAGCACCGCATAAGATATAGTACCAACATTAGGCCTATATCACATAATATGTCTAACAGCAACTAATGACTTTTCCCAATGAAATTGTCAGTTATATTCTACGTATTCCTGTTATTATTGTAGGCAATATATGAACATGCATAGACTATTTATGTTTCTATATAATAAATTGTTGGTGAAACAAAGTATTCGCCAACAACAAATTTTAACCACGCCAGCCTGATCCTGAGCTGCGGTATGAACTACCACCGTATCCCCCAAGTCCCCGACCGTAACTACTATATCCTCCCAATCCTCCACCGTAACCACCGTATCCTCCAAGTCCCCTACCGTAACTACTATATCCTCCCAATCCTCCACCGTAACCACCGTATCCACCCAATCCTCCACCGTAGCTTCCATATCCTCCTAAGTTGCCGCCCCTGTAAACCGTGTTGCCATATAGTCCCCTGCCCGCCCCGTAAGAAGACACGCCAAGTCTTCCCGGATATCCAGTTCGCTGGTAGGTCGGCTGTACGGCGACAACCTCGGTGTCTGCATCCGTGCTGTTCGTGATCGTCTGTACTCTTGGATACCCAGCACCAGTGGATTGCACTCCAGAAACGTAATTAACAGGTTGGTATGTACGCGACGCATCTGAAATTGCAAACCGATCCACGTTGATGCACGTCATGTACGTCACGTTGTTTTCTAACCACGAGATCAGTACAAATTCACTAAAATTGAATCGTCGTTGGGGTACGTGCTACGTCCAAGAAGTTTGGTGCGGCTTGTATAAGAGAACTCGTGCACGAAACCGCTAATTTTTGGCGTTGATATATTGTTTAGCATTCAAAACATTGTACAATACAGTGTAACTTACATGGATAGCTGCCATAGTTGCCATAGCTACCGTAGCCGCCTAAGCCTCCATAGCCGCCATAACCGCCTAGGCCTCCGTAGCCGCCATAACCGCCTAGGCCTCCGTAGCTGCTATAACTGCCATAACCGCCTAATCCTCCGTAACCACCGTAGCCTCCGTAACCGCCATAGCCGCCATAACCGCCTAGACCGCCATATCCACTGCTATAGGAGGAGTAACCTCCGTAGCCTCCGTAGCCACCAAGTCCTCCGTATAGGGAACCATAGCGGCCTCCATACCCTCCATAGCGGCCTCCAAATCCTCGGTTCCTACGACCCCCGTAAGACCCTGCGAATATAAGAACATAGGACGTTCACATCCGTAATTCAAGAAAATCGGCATATGCATGGTTAGTTAAAATATTACGACTTCTCGTTAAACATTTTCTTGTTTTTCGCCCCGACTTTTTGTAAGCGATATATATCTGTATTTTCTCTGTTCACGGTTGCTATATCCTTTGAGCTTTATATTATATATATATATATATATAAATAATATATATATATTATCAAGGAGTAGATAAAGGAACCCCCCCTCCGGGAACGCCGTCAGGAGTAGATAAAGGGTTCCCTTTATCTACTCCTGATATATAATATATATATATATATATATATATATATATATATATATATATCGTTAGGACGAATTCTATCAGGGAATCGCAACAACAAAAGGTATTATTATTTTGTAATTGCATATTAGTGCTTGCAGAATTGCTTGTATTTTCTAATTATGTATAACTTCGTATGTGTGTTCAATCTGTTTATTGGTCGGTTATTGCTCGCATGGATTTGTATAGATTTAATATTCTAGCTATTTTGCAGAGTTTAGACCGTTTTTGACTACAATCTATATTTGTGATTACACTATAATTTTTATGAAAATTTGTCTGCTAAGCCTCATCCAATAAATTAACCCCATCGTCAACGTCGTCGTCGTTAATGCCGTTCCTAATTCGACTACAATCACTATTTTTTACATTGCTGCCCTCGATATCGTAGCTACGCCAATAAACTTACTTCTACCAGAACTTCTACTTCTGAATCCACGTGCCGAGACGATGGCTAACAGCGACAGCAGTAGCAGAAGAACCGTTGTTAATCTCATTTTGAATAGCCTATAATATGAGAGTAGAACATTAGTATTAATAAGAATATAATATAGAACAGTGCACACACGTCTTCACGCGAATTATTTATTATGTCTTTACATATCTGTTGCGTTCAAATAAAAACTAGTCTCGCATATTCACACCCTTACACACTAGCATCCATACAATCTCTACGCGCGCACACAGATATATAAGCAATTAATATAATATTCATCGCACGCATTCGTATTCACCTATGAATCTAATAATGTACCACGTATTTCTTCACTTCAATAAGAAGTATATCATAAGAACTAACCTTTTAGTCCTGTCTTGGTACGGATGGTGTGGAATCGACCTATTGCAATCTACCTCTCCGGGGGAACCTACGTTATCCCCAATTGCCTCTTGTTATATAAGGCACCGGGTGATCACATGTTACACTACGTCACGAACCATTGTTGCCATAATGGAGAGGCGTTGTAGTTTCTACTGGCCCTGAGACCGAGACCAGGAGGCTAGTAATGTCACGGCCACTCCTTTCCCATCGCGTCTCCGCGGTTGCATCGTGAGCAACGTGACTCGTTCTATACGCGTTTAGAATCACAATTAGGCGCGTTCACACACAAGAAAAACCGCGATGCTAATCGCGATGAAATACCGAGATAATTGTGTCGTTGTTCACACAGGCGAACAATCGCGCTAATAGTGAGTATTATTGCGTTCACACTTGTAATAATCTCGGTATTTCGATCGCGATGCAAAAACCGGGATTTGCATCCCGCTTATTCGCGCCAGTGTGAACGCGCCTAATAACTGATGTATGAAGTCGCTTTATGCATTCATACATGTATGCATTCTCTATCGTCTATGTATGTATGCACACAGCGACCTGTCCTACCCTTAATATATATATACGCTCTGCAACTTAATACATCGAGCACTCTACCGACAGTATAGACTCAAGCATCCAGACTTAATATATATATATATCGAGCGAGCTAGTAATCCCGCAGTCGCCAGCATAGATTCATCAAGCTTATCTAGATAAAGAAGTATATCCCTCGCACGCCATAGATTCAAATTTGCCCTATTCGACCAAAATAACAATCGACTGTAAGACTCACACTGCCCTGTATATTGTCACGTCAATCTCAAACGGTATTCAGGACAGCGAATGGCGAACGAATGGAGACTTGTGTCATACATGCTGACAATTTCCGAGCATCCACTCTTCGTTCACAAATGCAGGGCACTGTGTATCCGGACACATACGGGCGCATGCGATTACATCCGATTCGCTCTTCAATGCGAAGCTTATACGTGGGAACATACGTGTGTCACTGAAGGTGATGACGGTAGAAATGATAAGGAGATAAGGAAAACGAAGACGATAAGGAGTTAGCATCTTGGTTTTGGTGTGATTACAAGCCGTTGTACGTGCCATCTACTTCCGTTTTCCCACTGCGCACTCTTCACGTATTACCCACTTTCGACATCTTATATATATATATATATATGCGGGTCTATAGCCACTAATAAATCCCACCACGGCACTTGCGGATGTTTTTGCGGGTTCCGTCTCTCTCGATACCTTATTATCCGTCGATACTAGCACAGCTTCCGACTCGACTCGTGCTTATCGTCACACGATACGATCAAGAGCGTATAAAGAAGGATATAATTCTTTATACGCTCTTGATACGATGCGTATAATGGGGTTACTCTAATACTCTAAAGGATGCACATAATACGTGACGGAAACAGACAAACAACCTCGTAGATCGTAAGCCAACTGTGACCCGTTAGATATTATATATATATTCAATCTGGTCCGTGAAAGTCCCGGCTGGTTAAATAATAGAAAACATTTGCCGTGAATTCAGTTAATTTTTTCTTTTCTTTTCTCTTTCAACGGTCGCGCGCAGGTCAGTGGAATTCATATGAATTGGAGAGACACGCTTCTGAGAGTATATCTACGACATACCCGTCATAAGCGATATATATATACATATATATATACGAAAGAGTTTAGTGGGAAACCAGTGACATAATATAGTGAGTTACATAGTAAGTCACATAACAACGACTAACGTCGAATGTCTGAACAAATCTCCCTATTTTAAATGACGTGGCCACTTGCACGCAACAGAACAAGCATATCGTGTCATAAAAAAGCGCGAGTGGGCTTGCCGCGGGGGTGACTGACCCACGCGTTAAACATGGCAACTATAAAAGGCGCCAATTTTACGATACTAGTTGGTTTCATCGCGTGCCATCAGAGGTCGCTCGCCGTACCTACGTAATCGGGCTCATACCTGCGATTTGCAACCATTGTAAGCGTCCATGCACCGTGTTATTGTGTTTTTCCACAAGGTTTTTTTTCTCACGAGTTTCTGTTCACAGCCCAATTACCTTCGTCATCACGTTGGGTCATTACAGCGACAAACGCAGCTGGCGCAATGGCGCCTGTGTCCATTCTCTGGGAAAACTCTTAGAGTCAAACTAATTAATTCGCAATGCGACGATGTTTTTTTTACGTCAAAGTTGAAATGTTGAAGAAAAAAAGCCGTTATTCGGGTATAATGAAGGGCGCAGTATTATAGATTCCTTAAGTAGAAATTGCAGCTATCAGCAAAAGATTTCGTAGAATTAATTAAGGTTATATTACTATATATACGTACTGAGGCATTTATGTGCGCAGTATTATGCGCGTAGTTGAATTAGTAATTTATCTCTCAAAACTGAGGCAAAGTATCAGGATTGTAGCGATTTCGTTCATTAACTGGTTAATTCCAACAGCTGTGAGCAAGATTGTTAACCATACGAAACGCGGAATGAGAAAAGATCCGTATCTAATTCGAATTACGCGAATGCATCATTAGTAAAATTATATAGCGCTTAAGAGTTTAACAGCTTTCAGGGAAAGAGTCTATATCTGCTACAAAGCACGGCCGTTTTAATAGGTATACGAAAGCAAATTTAATGTAATGAACAAAAAGCCTATAGAAGGAGTTTTAAAATCGTTTATTAAATTGTTTTAAGGTATTAGCCGAATTGCCGGCTGACCGAAGATTATATTTTAATGCGAGATTGTAAACATTTTAATTACGATGGATAGCACCACGTCCCCGCTTCCCTCGTCATTGTAATGGAGAGTGGATGACATAATGGCTCGCAGCGTGATCAATATCCCACTTTACTCCGATAACTAATAGCTTAAATCGACTTCAAGCGCCGAAGAGCACAGCTCTTGACACAACTCTATTCGAATTATTATTTAAGCATGGTATAAATGTGGAAGATACGATGTGTGTGTATGTGTGTGTGTGTGTGTGTGTGTGTGTGTGTGTGTGTGTG
>NW_014577133.1:37236-39166 GCF_000485595.1 Priapulus caudatus | reverse complement strand
CTCTCTCTCTCTCTCTCTCTCTCTCTCTCTCTCTCTCTCTCTCTCTCTCTCTCTCTCTCTCTTTCTCTCTCTCTCTTTCTCTCCCTATATATATATATATATATATATAACACAACTATCGTCTGCCATTCAGCAAACGTTTCCACGAGTATTTAACATCACCGTCGCCGAAGCAAACATCTCCCGCCCACCAGACACGGAGAGCTACGTACGATACACGAAGATCTTGTAGTGGCAGTAACCTCTCGTATGCGCAAATCCCGTGTCGTGGCCCTATTCCAGCTCTGCCATTGACTATATGCTTGCTGCGCGCAGGCAGGCTCGCGTACGTACACGACTACTAAACAGTTTCGTGTAGCTGTGGCGAAGCGTGGAACCGCATATAGTGGGGCGACGTGGCGATGAGCGACTGGTGCCGAAAGAAGCGATATTGGCCATGTGCTACTGATGATGGCGCCTATATAGTTGGGGGATCGAATGACCACGGAGTCAGTATGGGTCTGTTTGCCGATTTCATTTTTGCTCGCAGACGCTGTGCGGGGAATCGACGTTGCCATCGCGTGTTTTTGTGTTTTGCGTTTTACGAAGGATTGCAGATGCGTGGAAGTGGTAAGGCTTCGCGTGAAAATGCTGCGGCTTCTCACCGTTAATATTTAATGCTATATATATACATATATATATGGATATGTGTGTGTGTGTATATAAAATATGCATGCGCTGTCGGGCGCTCTGTTGTTGCTATTCCAGTTGAGTTAGCGATCGTGTACGCAAAATCAGAATTTTACTTTTTCTCTCGACTACTCCTGCGAGTCCTATTTAGTCGCTTAAATACGCCGGAAATAAATACGCCGGAATAACTTCGGGAAAACGGAAAGAAAGAGAAAATTCAAAGGGGGGATAGTTATGATCGGTACTGATGTTGTTTCGTTGCTGTTTTGTTATCCTATCACAACGTAATACATGTGTCTTATGCCGCAAAAAAACTACGAAATGCGTTTCCATAGAAACTAGACGTCTTTGTCCATTTTTTCCGACGGCATTAAGAGGATGAATGTAAGAGAAAAATCCCCTCAAATCCTCTCCGATCCTACAAGACTTTACTTGATTTGATCGCCTGACATTTTTGGTCGATATACGACTCAACTACATATGACATAAAGCTTTGAAATGACCTTTCCCATAAGCTGTTGTTGCCCCTGTCTGTTGGTGACATAACTGACTGCAGTCACACAAGTGCAACCTTTTAATTCCAATTAATTGATATTTTAATGGTCGATACCTGGTTTTACAAAAATACAACCGTGTCCCACGTACGTTCCCACGTATATCTATGAAGAATCAGGAATATAGGATATACAAAAGATATGGAATATATCAGGAAATATCTTGAATGGCAAACGATGCTCTGTCGTGTACAAATGCTTAAATTACCAGCGGAATAGGATCAGTTCAGTGGAGTTGTCCGCGGGGTACCATCGTCGTCGTGATGCCGACGTCCAAGCTTCCCATAATGCCGTGCGCCACGCCTCGCTCGCGAAACTGAAAGAAAAAAAGCGTGTAGCGTGAATAAAGGCGGTAGCGCGGTAAAAATCGCGAAATTAAAATTTGCACAAATAACATCGTCATCTATAGTTGCTTCGACGCGCGTCTGGCGATAATTTCCCACAGCGGTTGCGCGTTCGTTCTCGTGCGACGTTTACAAACAACGGAGAGCGTGTGTGTGGCTGTGTGTGTACGGGGCGCGTGCATCGTACTGCGCGAGGAAAGCTCTCTGAATCAGCACGAAGAAAAGTGCAAACCTGTGTAGGCGCATGGGTGTGGGTGCGCGGAAGCACGCGTGTGTGGTGTTTATGCGTATACGGATGCGCTCGCGTGTGATTGTGTATGTGTTTTATGTGTGTGTGTGTGTGTGTGTGTGTGTGTGTGTGTG
>NW_014577133.1:34727-37226 GCF_000485595.1 Priapulus caudatus | reverse complement strand
CACACACACACACACACACACACACACACACACACACACACACACACCACCTGCACACACACGCACACGTACTCACGCAGGCACACATCTCCGTCTTGCGAGAGAAACGGATGAACTTCAATCAACGACACAATGTGAATGTCACGCACACACGCACACACACACACACACACACACACACACACACACACACACACACACAGCAGTTGCACAATAAGCCTATCCTCTCAATCTTACGAGCTGCATGGGTTGCCTGTTGTTTTGGCGGCTATCAATTTTCAACTGAGTACTTAATTGCGTCAAGAGCAGATAATGCAGAGAAAAATGCTGCAAAAAAGGGGAAAAAGTTTCGATGGAAGAAGAGAAGCAGAAAAGGCTAAAGAGCGAGAGAGAAAGGCAAACACGAATGAATCTCACTAATCAACAGCGGCAAATGGAAAGAGAGCGGAAACGCGATTGCAGACGAAACTTCACAGAAGAACACAGAGAACAAGAACGGCAAAGGCTACGGAGTGTGAGACAGAAATTGACAGAAGAAAACAGAGAACAAGAACGAGCAAGAACGCAACAAACCGCAAACAACAAATGTTTGTTTCTTTGCTGTTTTTGGGGACGTTGACGTTAAGATAAAATTATCGTCGACTCACCTATCGGGAGCTCCGCTTTCATAAACGAGAGCGGCGGGAGCTCCGCTTTCATAAACGAGAGCCCA
This sequence comes from Priapulus caudatus, assembly GCF_000485595.1. NCBI lineage: Eukaryota > Metazoa > Priapulida > Priapulimorpha > Priapulimorphida > Priapulidae > Priapulus > Priapulus caudatus. The sequence goes on along the minus strand of NW_014577133.1, from coordinate 36,514 downwards.
ATTACAAAAACCACACGGCCACTGTGTCACAACCACAATGCTCCATTACCACAGCGACACTGCCCGCTTACCACAACGAAACTATTCGCAATCATACTGCCTTCCTTTCACAATCGCACTGCTTACAAATCACACGCACATTCACCGTCTTATATATAGCTTATATAGATTTAAACCGCCTATACATTTTCGCCGTGCAGCACAAGTAGCCGGATTTCACCGCATATACCCGATTGTCGCCTCTCGACAATTTTTCTCCCCTATAGAAAAAAAAAAATATCAAACCGCATTCGAGCAGCGAGGATCAGCTTGAGTTCACAGTGATCGCAATCACCTAACTGCTTTGGCGTCGTCACGGGAATTCTCTCTCCCCCTCTCTTTCTCTCTCTCTCCACAATATTGAAGAGGCATTAGCAAGAGAATGGTGAGTGGGAAACTGGAAGTGAAGTAGAGCTGAATAAGAATTACTGTATTGACAGAAAGCGACAAGTAAAAAAACAAACTCACAAAATACATGGAAGACAACCTCTACGACGAGGTTTAAGGCAGGTACTTGTTGTGGTTGGGGTAGTTAGTAGTTCCGGCTTGCTCCCTCATCAGAATGGCTGTGGCAAGAAGCGCTTGTTAAAAAAGTTGCAAAATTTGGGCGGGCTAAAGGAATCTTCGGTGAGCGAAGGGAGGCTCACATCCATTTGAGGCTACATACAGTGTCTCCAAGAGGGGTTGCTAACGACTAGTCACACGAGCGAGCCAAATTGAAGAGTAGCCGAAATGATCCGGACGATGGTATACTAGCATTTGTGTCCGCAATGATGTACTACTTGGACGAGCTTCGAGGGCAGAGTGCGCACAGGGTTCCTTTCCGTGAGAGCGCGAGGGAAAAAAATCGCTAGAGAGAAGATCTAGAATTTGCTGCAACAAATCGTTAATGGCGTTTGAAAATGTTGGATTAGGGATGTGGTTCCCATTGTGGTTTGCCCAGACGGAAGTGGAACATGTTGACAGAAGAAACGTGGCAAGTAGATCGAACGTAGTGATAGTTGCTGATCGCAAATGCGATACCGGGGAAAAAAATGGAATCTCGGAAGAATTTACGAAGTCTACCCGGGCAAGACGGACGAGTGAGAAACATTAAAGTAAAGACTGTAAATGGACTGTTCAGTAGACCAGTGAATAAAATTGTAGTGATTTGCCCTGTTGAAGGGTATGAGTAGACATGTTTCAAGTCTGAAGATGTGTAAGATGCGAGTATCGCATCGTGGGGGAGGATGTTTCATGTGAAACCTGAATTTTGTTAAGAAGTTATAGAGGGCGCTGTTAGAGCTAGGTAGATCCAATATGGCAAGAAGTTAGCTTGCATTGATGTATTGTTTACGGAACTAAAAGCCGGAAAATACCTGTTAACCAGAGAATATTGCCACTATTGTTATGTGATGATAAATTATAGGGATCTTGCCCAACCTGTGGCTGAGCGAATGTGTGAATGATGCTAACGCTGTGAAATTATGGCTAACCAAAGACTTCTACTGGTAACTGTTAAAATTACATCCGATCACCAGTAGTAATAAATTTACTGACCTTCGGGTAAATGTGTCTTTATGTATCTTTTATGCAATATCTTTATGTCTTTATGTATCTTATGAGAGTGGACAGAAATGTTCAACTTCAAACATTGTTTATTTCATTATTGTCAGAATTGAATGTGTTGAATCACATAAAAAACGATCTATCCATATCTATACACAGCGATGTAGTTGCCAATTTCTGTCTTCGTCGGCCTCCGCCAA
>NW_014577133.1:28980-34702 GCF_000485595.1 Priapulus caudatus | reverse complement strand
TCTCCCCTCGTCTTCTTCTCTCTCTCTCTCTCTTCTCTCTTACTCTCTCTATCTACCCTTCGCTGCTTGCGCGCTTCTCTCTTTCTCCCTTCTCGCGGCTCCTCTTGCGAAATCGCCGCGCCTGTCGTCTTCGGGCCTCTCGTTCTCGTTTCTCTCCCGCTCTCTCTCTTCCTCTGCTCTCTCGAGCACTGGTTCTTTGCTCTCTGCTCTCTCCCTCTCTCGTCTCTGGCTCTCTCGTCTCTCTCCTCTTCTTCTCGTTCTGCGTCTCTCTCTCGTTCTGCTCTCTCCTCGTGCTACTCGCCGCGCTCTCTCGTTTCTCTTCTCGGCGCCTCGTCTCTCGCGCGGCTCTGCTCGTCCGTCTCTCGCTGTTGCGCCTTCTTCACCTCGGTCTCTTCTCGCTCTCGTCTCTCTCTCTCTCTCTGGCGTTCTGCTTCTCTCGGTCTCGTCTCCTCTCCGGTCACTCTTCTCTCTCTCGTCTCTCTCTCTCGCCTGCTCTCTTTCTTCCTCTCTCTCTCTGCTCTCTCTCTCTCTTCGCCTCTCTGTCTCTTCCCTCTCTCTCTCTCTCCCCCTCACCTCCCTCGTCTCCTCTGCTCTCGTCTGCTCTCTCTCTCACTCTCTCTCTATCTCTCTCTCTCTCGTCTCTCTCTCTTCTTCTTCTCTCTTTTTCTCTCTCTCTCTCTTCTCTCTCTCTCTCTGCTCTCTGCATCTCTCTCTTTGCTCTCTTCTCTGGTGTGTCCCCTCTCTCTCTCGAGCCTCTCTCTCTCTTCTCTCTCGCTCTCTCTCTCTTCTCTCTCTCATCTTCTCTCTCCTCTCTCGGCTTCTGCTCTCCTCTCTCTTCTTTCTCTATCTCTCTCTTCGGCTCTCTCTCTATCTCTTATCTTCTTATCTCTCTCGCTCTCTGTCGCTCTCTCTCGCTCTTGCTCATCGCCTCTCTCTCTCTCGCTCGCTCTTTCGGCCACGATCCGGCACGCGCCCCGGGCTCCCGAAGTTGGGGCCGGTGTGTCGCCGGAGGCTCGGTTTCAGGTGCGCGCTCGTGATCGGAGCGAATCCTGGATTGTTATCCGAGTTCGCCAACCTCGAAACTTTGACGCACGCACCGATGCAAAATTGCCCAAGCGACTCAGTGTCTCTTATCGACGTAGGTGAACGCTCGCCAAAGATTTTCGCAAGCAATCGCGTTAGTGCGTTGAGCCGTTCGTCGTGATCGTCGTCGTCCGTCGTCGTTCCGTCTATCGCTCCAGTCGTCATCGTTCGTCTGTCCGTCATCGTCATCGTCCATTCGTCGGCTCAGTCGTCGGTCCCAGACGAGGAGGATGAGGGCAGAGAAGCCGGAGGAGAGAGATGAGCAACGGGGACGAGACGGCGGGCGGGGTGCATACTGAGTAATAGAAAGAGGGAGGGAAGTCAAACGGAAGAGAGACAGGAACGAAGAGCTGAGGACGTTACTGTAACGAGTTTCTTGATTTGCATCACCGGATAGGAGGAGAGCGAGAAGAGAGAGAAGAGAGAGGGGATGATAGATATAATATTGTAGTAGACGAGAGAGGAGAGAGAGGAGGCACAAGCGAGACAGGAGCGCACGAGACACGAGGCCGCGAGCCGAGAGAAAACAAGAGAATGAGACCCGGAGAACGAGAGTGAAGCCAAGGGCGACAGCGCGGAACGAGGAACAGGCGGAGAGAGGGAGAGCCGAGGAAAAACAGGACGCCTTCGAGCGAAACGAGAAACCGAGAGAGAAGTAAGGAGAAGAGGAAAGAGATGAGAAAGGGGCCCGAGAGCGCGCGGCCGAGTAGAGACGGAAGGGAGAGAGAGAAAAGTCGCGCGATACCGGAGCAGAGCGCGAGCGGTGACGAGGGAGAGGAGAGTTGAGAGGAGATGAGGAGAAGATGAGGAGAGCGAGGAGACGGAGGCGGATCGCGAAAAAGGGAGAAAGAAGAGAGCGCGCGATCGATTGAAGAGAGGAGACGACCGAGAGAGAGAGAGAGAGTGAGAAAGCAAGATTGTTATAAGTGTATGTCAATATTTCATTGAAAGAGAGCCGCGAAATAGAGATAGAAGAGAGAAAAGAAGTAATTGACACCCTCATCATGGAATGCAGCCGACAGACGGCCACAACACCTTGCTTCACCCTCAGAACTACAAACCCGTAAGCAATGTGAACCGTAGCAGTGCAGTACGGACACTTTCGCTCGTTAGGGTGTACCATCGACAAGGCCATGACTTGATTGCGCTGAACGGGGCACACGGACGCACATGTGCGGAGCGGGGTCAGAGCGGCGAGGGGCCCGCACAACGCGCACGAACGCCGGTGCCGGCTACAATGGGCTCGAGCCTCTTCGCCCGTCCAAGGGCGCACCGGCGCATAGTCTTTGTTCTTCACCTCGCGCCTTGGCGAGAAGTGGCATCCGACACCGGGACGGGATGCAACTGAGTGCATGAACCCGGGAAGGAAACGAGGCACGAAGCGTGGTAAACCGAGTGGTGGAAGCGTGGGCACTCGATTCCCGGGTGGATAAGCGCCTACGAGTGGATGCTTGGGGTTTTCAAAATCGCGCAGTGAAAAGAAAAACGAAACCGGGATCGGTATGAGAGAGACTGGAGGCTGAGCGATCGCTGGAGACGAGCAGTGAGTCAAAAAGATGAGAGACGGGAGACGAGAGGAGAGAGAGCACGCGCGAGGAGAGCGAGCGCGGAGCACCGAGAACAGACGCACGGATGCGCGAACCTCCGATTGCGCAGTTAACGAAGACAAGGCAGAGAGCACGAGGGAGCAACCTATCCTGGACACCGGTAGTCAACCGATTAGCTTGGGTTCGCATCCGACTTCGAAAGGAGAGCCACGAAATGAAGATCGGGCGAGCGTAAGGTAGCGAGAGAGATGGGTCGGATGGCGTGCTAGTGAAGAGGAGAACGGCGAGGAGAAAGGATCTAATGTGACGAATGAATAGCACCGGGACTGAATAGCTTTGCTGGACGAGTAATGAAAATCACGAACATGAAATTGCAGGTGAACACCGAAGATTGGAGATACAAAAGTGAGATACAACGCTAGCATAGCCTGCGTGACGAACGGGATATGATTAGGTAAAATGTGTAAAAAAACACGAACGACGAATACAGCCCAGCGCCCACCTCCCTCGCTTTGTCCCGTGGCTCGTTCTTTGTTACCCCTTGTTGAAAAGGTGAGAGATGTATGCGGGGAGAAAAGCAATCACACCGCCACCCCGAGACGCGCAATGAGGAGCGCGCGATTGAGAGAGCCGAAAGAGCAGCAAGAGAGAGAGCGGCGCCGCGCGAGGTAGAGGCGAGGAGCCCAGAGGGCGACCGTGGGACGGAGTGGAGGGCTGTAGACGGTGAGCCACGTGATCGACTATCGAATAACGAGAGAATATCCAAATGGATAATAAGTGAGCTGAATAGGGCCAACGCATGACCCCGGGCGCAGAGAGAGAGAAAGAGGAGGCACGAGAGAATTCTCCCGTGCATCGACGCCAACAGGCCAGTTAGGCTGATTGGCGAATCACGGTCGAACTCAAGGCGCTGAATCCTCTGCTGCCTCCATCGAATGCGGTTTGAGTATTTTTTTTTTCTTATAGGGAGAAAATTGTCCTCGGCAGAGGCGTCTCATGATCGGGTGTGAGTATTTGCGTGTGTGTGTTGAAATCGTGTGCTTAGTGCTTGTGTGCACGGCGAAATGTATAGGCGTTTAAAGCCTATATAAGCCTATTATATGAAGACTGCGTGATGTGTGATGATTGTAACAGCAGATGCGCGATTGCACTGTGAAAGGAATGTCTGTGCTGTGTGTTTGTGTGTGTGTGTGTGTGGTGTGTGTGTGTGTGGTGCAGGCTGTCGCGCTCCCAGGTGCTGTGATGTGTGAGAGAGAGAGAGAGAGAAAGAGCGGAGACGAGGAGAGAGATGGAATGAGATCGAGCCATGCCAATAGTTTATCATTCGTGGCTAAGCGGCGGCAGTTTGATCGTGGAAGAGAGGAGGAAGGATAACTCTATATATACGCCCAACTAAAATGGCATAATATGTCGGCTACTCTACGTCTAATTGGAAAACAAATACGTCGAGTAGACAATATATGGGCAATAAACTACCCGATTAAGTAGGATGAATTATCAAAGATGCAGATGTTTTGCCAATTTGTACAGAGAGCGAATAATTTTCATCCCCGATCCTTGCAACTGATCAGTGTCGCTGTTCCGTAATGAGAAACTCATGAAATAAATGATCAAGTGAAAATAACCAGAAAAATAGTCGGTCGACGCGACCGAATTTATTCTTTCGCTCCAAAATGATCTTTCGTTCGAAATTTTTAATTAATTAATTTTTTTAGTTTTAAATAATTTAATCAGTTTCCATCGCACTCTTTCAAATTACGCTCACTCGGAATTAGCGCTCGCAACTCTGATTACGAAAGGGGAAACAATCGCTGCCTTTCATCTTTGCATCACTAGGGATTGCGAAGCCACTATCTGTGATCAACTACTGCTGCTGCTACTACTACTACCCGGGCACGATGCACCACTAGCAGCATCACCGCGGTGCATGACCGTCCCCGCATCTCCTCCCCCTCCATCCCCGCATCTTCTAATTAACAAATTATCCGAGTTTTTCACTCGTGGTGGGAGGCTACTAATTTCCGAAAGGCAAACTGCAAAGGGGAAATAGATCTGTGCGCTGTCTGAGCAATATAATTGAATCGTCATAACAGCGTCGCATTCACGTGCACGCCAGTATCCGCGGTGATGACAAGGTTTCTCGGTACACCTGTGCGTTTACAAGTACCTGTGTGTGTTTATATGTACCTGTGTGTTGTATGTACCTGTGTGTTTATATGTACCTGTGTGTTTATATGTACCTGTGTGTGTTTATATGTACCTGTGTGTTTATCTGTACCTGTGTGTGTTTATATGTACCTGTGTGTGTTTATATGTACTTGTGTGTTTATCTGTACCTGTGTGTGTTTATATGTACCTGTGTGTGTTTATATGTACGTGTGTGTGTTTATATGTACCTGTGTGTGTTTATATTACCTGTGTGTGTTTATATGTACCTGTGTGTGTTTATATGTACTTGTGTGTGTGTGTTTATATGTACATGTGTGTGTTTATATGTACTTGTGTGTGTTTATATGTACCTATGTGTGTTTATATGTACCTGTGTGTTTTATATGGCACCTGTTGTGTTTATATGTACCGTGTGTGTTTATATGTACATGTGTGTGTTATATGGTATTCTGTGTATTATCTGTACATGGTGTTGGGTTTAGTTTGTACCTTGTGTGTTTATATGCACTTGTGTATTTATATATTTGCTGGTCATAATAAAAGCTGCACATGGCGTCGAGTGCCTTCATCACGGTAATGCAATTGTCATGTCACGAGCGACAGCCGGAGCTGCATTATACATGCTCAGCCCTAAAAACCATCAGCCAGCTATATAACAGTAGATCAGCAACACTCGCGAGGCCGGCAGTAGTAGAATTTAAACACATTTCCGCGGATTTTACCCCTAAAAAACGCATGCAGCCATCCTATATAACAGTTAGATTCACACAGAATCTAGACTACATTATCCGTCGGATATTACGCCTAAAATACCATCAGCGCTGCCTTATATAACAGGTTAGATTAGCAACAAGTAAATAATCACTTCATGCTAAAAACTGCATCAGCCACCTATTATAAGCACTAGTATTTAGCTACCAGAG
>NW_014577133.1:27424-28970 GCF_000485595.1 Priapulus caudatus | reverse complement strand
TGTGTTTATATGTACCTATGTGTGTTTATATGTACTTGTGTGTGTGTGTTTATATGTACATGTGTGTGTTTATATGTACTTGTGTGTGTTTATATGTACCTATGTGTGTTTATATGTACCTGTGTGTGTGTTTATATGTACATGTGTGTGTTTATATGTACCTGTGTGTTTATATGTACATGTGTGTTTATATGCACCTGTGTATTTATATATGTAGCTGTGTGTTTATATGTATCTGTGTATTTATCTGTACATGTGTGTTTATATGTAACCATATGTGTGTTTATAGTGTAACGGCTGCGTGTTGTTATATGCACGGCCTGTGTGTTATATGTTACTGTGTGTTTATAAACAGAATTAGACACCTCCAGCGTGATTTGCCCTAAAAACCAGCACCCACCTATATAACAGTAGATTAGCAACAAAACTAAACTCTGTAGCGATGCTTTCACTTTCAGTGGACATCTCCAACTACACCAAGCTAGCAGAACCACCGCAACAGAAATGAACGAACCCCCAAACAACGTCGCTAACGAATACCAACAAAATTAATGGCTTCCGTGATCATTATCATCATCATCATCATCATCATCATCATCATCATCATCATCATCATCATCATCATCATCATCATCGTCATCATCATCATCGTCATCGTCATCATCATCATCATCATCATCATCATCATCAATGTAATGAAGCTAATTCAGCCATGCTTATTTATAAGAATTTACACCGGCAGATTTGGTGACAGGGACCGGCCTCGGGCGACTAATCACTCACGGGCCTCATTAGTGCCAAGGCAGCCAACGCAGTAGGACAGTGGTCACTTCCCCCACTATCGAAAGTAAAGAAAGGGATCCATGTTACGTGGACCAAACGCGTGACATACTTAAGTCACGTGGTTCGGGGAAAGTTGTATAAAAAAAGCCCGTTTTATAGCAGAGAAGCAGAGTCGCCTTCGCTAGATTTGTGAGTATGGTTTTGGTTTTGCATTGACTTTGTTTGTTTTGATATTGTGTTAAACTACTTTGATATTGTGTTAAACTACTTTGATACGGTGTAAACGACCATGATACGGTTTATACTACGGTAGTGTTTATTGTGCTGTGTTTATTGTTTAGTTAAGGACCATGTACGAGCCATGCCCCTAGAGGGATTATAATATTTGTGTATTACTCTGTAGCGCATTAATAGAACTAATTGTTGTACGTTATATCTTGTTTCTGTCGTACGTTATGCACGTTCTCTCTATTAATCGTGCTATCTAATGGTACATCTTGCACGCGCCAAAAGTTACGAACCTGGCCACTATACGACACGAGCCGTATTACATCATTATCATCATCATCATCATCATCGTCGTCGTCATAATCATCATCATCATCATTATCATCATCATCATCTTCTTCACCACAGCGATCATTCACGCCAAATGAGAACTGGCTCTCGCGTTATCTTCCGATTCCGTTGCTGCTGCCCCTCTCATTCTCTCTCTCTCTCTCTCTCTCCCTCGCCCTTTCTCTCTCTCTCTGTCCCTCGCCCT
>NW_014577133.1:13507-25519 GCF_000485595.1 Priapulus caudatus | reverse complement strand
GCGTGTCTTGGTGTGCGTGTTGCGTGCGTCGCATGTGGGTGTGTGCCGCGCGTATATATATAAATATATATATATTATATATATATATAGCGTATTTCTTCTTTCACAGACTTACATAAGTGCGTGTATCCTAAAATTACTGCCAGCATGCGGACCTCCGAATATCTCACATGACACGTTAGCCAGATCGAGATTAACTTCCTTTGAACTGCGTTCGTACAAAAAGAGAAGCGAAACTCGCACCTCGACCGCTATTGCAAACGCTCACCGTATTTCACTTGGCAGAATATATATATATATATATATATATATATTATAGTATATATATACAATATCAATAATATAATATATATGTGTATTTTTGGAAGTCTTAGCGCGGGTGTGCGCGTGTGGGTTTGCTACCTGCATGCGAATCTGTATGGTTTCAATCATCGCTAACCTCTCGTTTTTGTCACGCGCCTTAACCATCTCGCACGACGAAAACTCATTTTGCGTGCAGCTTCGACGCTGCGGTTTAGAGATATAGGGATGCAGGGATGCACAGCGGTACCGTACTGTTAGTTTCCCTCTCCCCCCACTTTACCTACATAGTGGCGAATGAAAAGTTATAGTTCTATAGTGTTTTTTTTAGCGAACTAACAGTTTAGTTTCGCACATGCGAATCGCGTTGGCGTGGAGCTATAGGGATGCAGGGATGCGCAGCGGTCACCAGGCTGTTAGATGCCTCTAACTAACTTTACTTAACTTAACCAGACCTACTTTACTTAAATGGTGGCGAATCAAAAGTTACTAACAGTTCGGTTTCGCAGACGCAAATCACATTGGCGTCCGCCGGAAAAAGCAAAATTTCCGTCGGCAGAGAGTGAAGTCATCTGGAAAGATGCCGTCAATGATGTGTGTCTATATTCTAGAATAAGAAATCGATGGGTCATGAATTAAAGAGGCGTTTCCCCACACGGGTGTGTTGCCACGGGGTGTCTATACGATCGAATCGATACGTGATATCGAGGATATACAGATCTATACGAGCATAAAACACGTCGCTCACGTGAAATTATACTCCGCTGGGAACCGCGTTGCATGCATGGATGGATGCCGGCAGTCTTCTAATTTAGTCGTTAGATTGGTCGCAGTTGTAACTTTACGATGTTTCTGTCAACGCCCCCTTCCCCTGGTGTGTACGATCTGCCGTGGGCATGCTTCTAGATGGGGGCTAGTTGTAACTTTACGATGTTTCTGTCAACGCCCCCCCCCTCCCCGCTGGTTTATACGATCTGCCGTTGGCATGCCTCTACGGTGATGTTTATAATACATGCAAACTCCGGGGCGTCTGATAGCGTGTCTTTGTTGTGCATGGAATCACTCGTTATATACACGCTAGAAAGCAGAATGCATTGATGTGCCCACAGGCATAACGGCACGATTACTGCAGTTTGCCCGAGTGAATATACACGCTGAGCGAAACAGCGAGAGCGCACAAAGAAAGAGCAAAAGAACGATAGAGATAGATGATGAAAAAATATAGATAAGGAAGGAGAATGAAAAAAAATCAAGAAAGAGAGAAGGAGCTGGAGATAAAGAGAAACAGATATAGAAGGGTAGGGAAAGGAAAATTGCAAAATGTAGATAATGAAGAGAAAAAGAGCGAGGGAGAGAGAAATAGAGAGAGAGAGAGAGAGAAAGAGAGAGAGAGAGAAAGAGAGAGAGAGAGAGAAGAGAGAGAGAGAGAGAGAGAGAGAGAGAGAGAGAGAGATGATAAGGAGGGCAGGGAGATGGGGTAGGGGCGAACGAGCGAACGTGGGTGTGTGCATGCGTATGCGCGCGCGTGTAACTTCGTGTGTGTTTTTTCTCACAAGAGTCAAACATATTGCGGGCGAGAATGTCATAATAGACGCTATTGACGTCAATAATAGCGGTACTGACGTCAGAACGACAAGCATACACTGTTCCCGTACACAACCGCCGATACACTACAATGCCATAAACACCTTTACGAGTATTTGAATACTTTTCCCTTTTGTGAGAGTAGAGTTGCGCATAGTGAAACTGCATGCATTTTGCATGCCTATTACCAGGCGTAATTCGAATGTTATTGCTCTCTTCAAAGACTTCTATATATTCCATAGGGACAAGGAAAAAACGAATAATTCTTTCACATTTTAAGCCGAACGGCATGCGGGCAACTTGCAGTCAGTGGCGATGGTTTTATGTAAGTTCGCAAGCGAAAGTCAAGTTGAGGAGTGGCGTACCGCGGTGGCTCTCACGCACGGCCGTGTGAAACTCGACTTTCCTCGTTAATTGATCAACTCACTTAGTAAATATATAAATGACAGGTGTTTTTTCACGCAGCTAAGTACACTGCTACTGTGCATGTGTGTGTGTGTGTGAGTGTGTGTGTGTGTTGTGTGTGTGTGTGTGTGTGTGTGTGTGTGTGTGTGTGTGTGTGTGTGTGTTGTGTGTGTGTGTGTGTGTGTGTGTGTGTGGTGTGTGGTTATTTTGATGAGTAATGTTGTAGTCTTTGACAGCCGAGGGCCGCTGTGTAAATTGCACATTGTTCAGCCCGTTTTCAGTGTTGAGATGCTCTCAACAACGATTAAGTGACAGAAGCTCGTGTCATGGCGCGCAGCATACAGTTTGCTGCAAATTTGGGCGGCGCGTCACATGCCGCAAATACTGAGTATATATAACGCGTATACACGCTTGATGAAGCGCGCATCGCGCGGTAAACCGAGGCCATTGTCTGCATGGCGAAAGCTTTTACGAGCTGAAAGTCGGCTGTCACTTGCTGGTAGCGTTATGTTCAACTTGCTGCATTGCGTAAAATCTGACGTTAATTTACCGAAGTGAATACATTAAGAGTCTAGACAAATGCATCTAGGGGGGCGGGCGGGGAGAAACTTATGTTTAAAGCGAATTATTCGAATTTCATGCAGAACTATAGCCGCCTACCCTGGCTAATTAAACGTGTGCAGTTTTTCTCTACACTATATATTGATCGCGATCGTTTCAACGCGGTGCGTTAGCGTGTGCGAAAAAAACGCACGTGTACGTTTCGGGTGTTCGTTGTCCGTTTTTTTGGCTGTCGTCTGTCTATATTTACTCGTGCAGAAGTGAAGGTTGGTCGTAAAAAAGGTGTAAAAAATGTCAACTGTGAGTCGGACGCCGATGCTTCTGTCGGGAATCGCGAGGAGGCGTGCTGATCTATGATTTCACGTACGCTGTGACAGTGACGGAACGATATAGTATAAGGAGATATGGAGAACAGGTCAGAGAGATAGAGAGAGAGCTTTCTTTCTTTCTCTTTCTCTTTCTCTTTTCTTCTATCTCTCTCTCTATCTCTAGCCTCTCTCTCTCTCTCTCATCTCCTCGTCTCTCTCTCTCTCTCTCTCCCTCTCCCTATCTTCATCTCCTCCTCGCTTTCCCTCCTCCCTCTATGTAGTTCTCTCGCTCTCTCGCGCGTGCTCTCTCTCTTTCGGCGGGTCTGTGAGCGTGTGTGCATGCGCGCGCCTTCATGTCTTTGTGTGAGTGTATGTACGCCGCGTGCGCGTGTGTGAGTTCAAGTACGTGCGTGCGCGCGCTTGAAAAGGAGAAGAAATAAAAGAATATATACACATATAGATGAACACTACATGTATCGCTTTCCCACAAGAGTCATAGATATTGAATCACAGGGCATAATCTACATAGATCATTGGGCTCTATTGCAGTCAGAATCATACAATCATATCATCCTCGCAAATGCTAATGCATACATTTGCCATGACCAACCGCAGTCCAAACATTTGAGTTCCTACCGTTATTGTGTGCGTGTGTGTGTGTGTGTGTGTGGGGAGGGGAATGGTGGGTTGGTGAAATCACAAATTCGCATGCATCGTGAGACGGCATAATCAACATTTTAGTGGCGTTCTAACTATATACTTGACTATTTTATATATCTGGGTACCATACACTGCGCTTTTCATGCGAGGCGAGTTATTGCTTGGTTTTCCAAAACGCTCTTTCAAGAGCCCAGCTCAGTATATGGAAGAAGAATAAGAAGAAGAAGAAGAAGAAGAAGAAGAAGAAGAAGAAGAAGAAGAATAAGAAGAAGAAGAAGAAGACATGCGTCCTATGCGCGCATGAAACCGTTATTTGGTTTCTAGTTTGTTTATGCAATGAAACTTTTAGCAATGATGGTCCGAGCAAGTAATTTACGAGTACACCGACTTGTGGCGTACGATTTAGCTAAATAATGCCACCAATTAGTTCATAATTCGCAATTCGTTTGTAATCAGTTAGGTATTGATTGCGTTAATATCTTCGTGCGTAAAGCTAAGGTGCCTGGCTTCGGTGATCTGCACATGCATGCGCACAATTTGATTATATAATTTATGAAAAAAATTTGGGAATTTAAAGGAATCTAATTTTTTTAAATGTATTTTTGTGGCCGTAAATCAATTTAATGAAGGTCAAGTTATGTTAATGATGGGTTGCTATGCTCAGCCTATGTATGGTATATTCAGGTTACGTATGTTACGCACAAATTATGTCTGTTATGTTCAGGATATGTATTTATGCTCAGGCCATGCATTTTATGTTCAGTTTAAGTTTCTTGCCATTTTAATTTCCACGATCAATACTTGTAGCGCCTTAGATAACGTAATGTTTACCTCAGCACCGTAACGACGACAGTATGGCTAACTGCCATAGAAAGTCACAATCTTCCTACCCCTAGTACTGTTTGTGAGAATATCACATGTACACATGCACACGCACACGCACATTTCGTCGTCCTTATTTTCCTTCCTTTCCGACACGAAATGAAACAACAAAGTAAACGAAAGTAAACGCGGTCTTTGGCCGGACATTAAATGTTCTCTTACATTAAATCAAGGTAATTAACCCCGGGGGTTAATGGGCTCTTGATAGAATTACTCGCCGACATCAAGAAAATATCACACACACATTTATACATATATATGTATATATATCGCGAGATGGTAGTATAAATTTTAAACAGGGGGACCGCCGTGCGTATGGTAGAATTACCAGATGGAAGAGCTATATCACGCAACACCTTCCAATCGGGATGTGTTCAAACCAGTGATAAATATTTCATGAGATACTTGTATACTAAATATTATTTTTGTCGAGGAAAATCTCACTGATAAATCGAAAAAAAACTCGCTGCATAAATGAATTTATATGAACGCAAGACTGTTTGCCATTTCTGCTCGAAATTAAAAGAAAAATAAGTAGATATGCACCCGCCGCGAGATGTTTACAAATTACTGTAATTAATTAGCGAAATCTTGAAAATGTCACCGTGTGCGCGCATTTATCGCCGCTATACAACCTTTGTAGAGAAAAACATATTTGTGGCACTCTATAAAAAAAATGTCCGATTCAATGAGTTTAACAAACGACTGACTAAATCAGGTACACATAGCAAACGGGAAAGCCTTTTAAGTGGCTCGCATTACATTCTCATCCATAAAAGAAGCGAGCAGTATATGATTTACACGCGTATGTACGAGCCGCATTTGCGCGCGGTTTTTTTGTACTACCGGTCCCTTGCCGATACGGCATAAAGACGTGAGAACGGGAGCGAAGTCTTCGTTGAGTGTCATTAATGGCGAAAGTACCGTTCGCCGCATAGAGTGAATTAGCTTGCTTTGTCGACTCCGTGGGCGTTGTAGGTGGACAATAGCGGTTGCCGCGCAGTTGCATTTCTTTTGGCAGTATTTCTGCAGCGTCACGCTCGCACGCCACGTTTTCTTAGATACGTTTTCATACGTTAGATTACGTTTAGATACGTTTAGATACGTTTAGATACGTTTAGATACGTTTAGATATTTCTTAGATGTTTCCGTTTTTAGGCGCAAGTACGTACAAGACGCACAACAACCGGCCACCTCCCCGCTCGCATGTCTGACATGGCATGTTGTATCTTCGGCGCGCGTGACATTTCGCGAAGGTCGGTGTTAAAATCGCGCGCGACGCCACATGAAAAATGGCGGTCGTGACGTCAGCTGTGTTGCGTTGTCGTGAAAAATGGCCGCCGTGACGTCAGCTTGTTTTGCGTTGTCACGTAAAAAATGTCGGCCGTGACGTCAGCTATTTTGCGCTGTCACGTGAAAAATGTCGGCCGTGCCGTCGGCTATTTTGCGCTGTCACATGAAAAATGTCGGCTGTCACGTCAGCTTGTTTTTGTTGTCACGTGGAAAATGTCGGCCGTGACGTCAGCTGTTTTGCATTGTCACGTGACCCATCGCAATTCGCGTGAAATATGTAGATACACGGGGCTCATCGTTACATTTCACGTGTACGTACACGAACAATATACGCATGCTAACACTATAAATCGGTATATACGAGGAGAGCTCTGGTTTAGTATCGCATCGCGCTGGTATAAAAGAGATCGAGAAATGCACGCTTGTACGACATGCGTCTATAGTAGCGATATAGATAGAGCTTGCTGCGTCACGTATATATGCGTGCTTCTATTGCTGCGTCACGTATATATGCGTGCTTCTATTGCTGCGTCACGTATATATGCGTGCTTCTATTGCTGCTTCACGTATATATGCGTGCTTCTATTGCTGCGTCACGTATATATGCGTGCTTCTATTGCTGCTTCACGTATATATGCGTGCTTCTTTCGAAACACGATATCAATTCCAATGCGCGTCCTCCTTCTCCTCGCTCGCGTTTCGTTAAAATTTTCTCGTCGCGTCTTCGATGCCATGTCGCAAGATGTCAATTGCGGGGCGCGACATTCTGTCAAACATGCGCGCACACTCTGGGATTTTCACACGCGAGTATTTCTGCTGTCGTGCCCTGTGCGGGCGAGAAAGTTTTTTTCTGTTTGCGGATCGACGTCAGATGGCAATCGCTGTGCAATCAATCTCACGCGAGCGCGTTATTAAACCATTTCTCTCTCACACACACATAGCGCGATCGCCATTTATAAAAGTCGAGACGAGATTGTATCTGCACGCGCTCAATGGGGGAGTGATCTACCTCCGCGAGAGATACTCTCTCGGACGTACCTCAATAAGTAATGATGTTTTAGCGCGTTTCTTTAGACAATAAATACATTATGCAACGCGACGCTCGTTCGTTTTTTTTTGGGAGCGCTTCGAGTTCTTCGCCAGAGCCCGATGGTGGAGCGAGTAAAAAAAAACGTATCAATAAGCAGACTTGTTGCGAAATATGATAAATGGCGGAGGATTTCGCATTGCGCATCCAAATATTTGCTGGCCGATGAAATATAGAAACCCGCGCTGGTCTTTTCAATTCGGTAGCGTTATTTGATGTTCTTTTGTGCACGTCGAAAACCCACGCGCAGCCGTTGTACATGAGATATATAATATGAGATAGCAACCCGGACTGACCGCTGGATCATCATCGCCAGTAAGGCTCATAGGGTCTATGTCCCCCAGGGTACTGCCGGAACGTACCCTGGTCACTATTTGATATGGTTAGAGTTAGGATTAGGGTTAGGGTTAGGGTTCGGGTTCAGGTTCGGGTTCGGGTTAGGGTAAGGGAGTAGGCGTAGGCGACTCCCTAGACTCGATAGTGGAGTAGGCGAGGTACGGTCCGGCACATAATATAGTACCAGGGTACGTTCCGGCAGTACCCCGGGGGACATAGACCCTATCAGCGTCAGTAAGCGTGCGTCATGTACGTACATGCACGGGCAGATACACGCAGCTACACGCACGCGCGCAGCTACACCCTCGCGCGCATACGCGCACGGGAAATCACACGCACGCGCGCACCCACACGAAGATAGACGTACACGTACATGTACACACTAAGACTTGTCATGCATTTCCAAAGTAAACGACATTATAGTGCCAATGCCTTTTCAATGCGGATCAACGCTTTTGCATACTTTATGGTTATAAGAAAACCGCATAGGTTCAGATGAACCCTTTAGAATGGCACATCCACCAGTATATTATTAACACTGGCGCTTTAACTCCCGTAAGCTGTATATCTGATCATTAATTATATAAGATGAAGATAAAAAACCAAGGGGAGCGATGACATCATAATAAGTTATAACGTGGCTACACGTGGCTATCTTAGTTTGAAATACATTTCTCTCGGGCTATTTCGCGGGATTTAGACTGACAACTGCTACATTTTTTTACAGTTTATCAACGTCATTTCTAGTTTGTGTTTTCGAGAGAAGCCACCTAAATATGCAGTGATATCAGATACGTACATGATAAACAGAAGTGAAATAGGAACTGCCTCCTAGCGGCTAATCCTATACATCTCACATGTGAAATATTAGCACATGTAATCAAAGAGTGGCCTTAGGGAGCAAATGCAAGCCTTGGTTGAGAGCCAATCATTCAGTGTCATTAGCTATCATAATGTATTATTACCGATATTCGTTTCGTTATACGGTGCTTCTATGCGGCCATTCGGGAACCGGCACGCCATTTTTTACGACAATATTTTCTTTGGATAAAATGTCTGTGCACTATGGAGAGAAGAAATGAGACAGGAGGGCGTGCGGCCGGACACGCCATCCAGTCATATATTACGTCTACGCCACTCTCATTAGTCTTTTTGCTGGCCATTAGCTAAGATAAATGAAGACATGGCTATCGCATTATCGCTAGCCATGATTAGCTTTTCATCTTTTCCGAATTGATTGCATTCGTAGTTAGTCGGGTCAGCCACGTCCGGAGCTGCTGTCGCTGCTGCTGCTGCTGCTGCTGTTGTTGTTGCTACTGTTGCTGCTGCTGCTACTGCTGCTGCTGCTGCTGCTGCTGCTGCTGCTATACTGCTACTGCTGCTGGTGGTGGTACTGCTACTACTTCTGCTATGCGACTGCTGCTGCTGCCGTTGTTGTTGTTGCTGCTACTGCTGCTTCTGCTGCTGCTGCTGCTGCTGCTGCTGCTGCTGCTGCTTCTGCTTCTGGTGGTGGTACTGCTGCTGCTGCTGCTGCTACCACCGCGCACGCTCTTTGTGCCCTATTAAATCCGCACAAAGCGCATCCAATCGCTAATTTCTCCAGTAATAGACTAGCAAATACTTCGTGTCATGCATAATCACACTACCTTATGACAAAATAAACTCTAGTTCCTCCCATTTCACTGCGCGTTGTTTTATAAAAGGTATTTGAAAATACCTCCAATGTTGTTCAGATTCTCCGATGTTGTTGACAGTTTCGCGTTGTTCTCCCAAGCAACCGTGCAGCGGTGCTGCGGTACAGCGGTACGGGTGTAGCAAAGATAAAAACATGTGACGTCACCTAACCACTTCGAGGCTAAATTGTTTGGCAAACAAGTCGGCGTTGGCGCCAGAATGCTAGTTTTCTCACCTCTTTCTTGTGGGTTTTAAGCAAACGCGCAGTGAAATGGGAAGAACTAGAGTTTATTTTGTCATAAGGTAGTGTGATTATGCATGCCACGAAGTATTTGCTAGTCTAGTACTGGAGAAATTAGCGTTTGGATGCGCATTGTGCGGCTTTAATCCACGACTGACAACTTCTCATTACGTAACATGATGTTTAAAAATCCAATTACGGGATTACGGGATCGCTATGTACGCAACGTCAGGGCAGACTCTGGCACGCCTCAAACATTTCAGGCACGATTCGCGACCGTAATATTAGCCGGCTGCTTGTACTAATCACGTCTTATTCCGCGATAGGGCGTGGTCTTCCATCTGATGGTTAATAATGTGTTTCTGAGAGATGTGTGTTTATGCAAGAAAATCCGCCTGGTCATATATTGGACGAGTTTTTTCTCCTTTTTTTCTCGCTCTCTCTCTCTCTCTCTCTCGCTCTCTCTCTCGACGCCGATAAAAGAAGAGGCAGACTTTGCCGACAGAGAGGGTATGTTTTACGTGACATGAGTAAAATGCCCATTTTAATGTCGACCATATATTTTGTGTTTAAGTTCTTAGTGCTCTTCTCGTTATTTCTCGGGAAATTACACAGTATATATACACTCGTCTTTTTATTACTTGTACAAACACGGAATGGTTTGAATCATATATTATTCAACCATTCTTGGAAATCCTACGGGATATCAGTTGTGGGAAATGAAATTGGATAATAAACTGGCAAAATTAGGACATTTGATAGTCTTTAGTTTTAATGTAAAGTAAATTTATCAACAGGAATGATGATTGAAAGAATGAATAAATAAAACATTCTCTAGTTTGAGTGTCAGAATGAAATTAAGATTATAGCTAAGTCTATAGTCCCTGGCGAAATGCTATAGTACTAACAACTCACCAAAATTCGGAAGTGAATGACACCTCTCGCATCCATATGGAATTATTTCCAAGTTAAGATTATAGCAATTAAATTTTAATAAAATGCAATTTCGCGCAAGCATCTCACAGCAAATGTGATTAACGTATTAGAAAATGTTCTTGGATGGTTTCGCCGACGAGTTGTTATTAAGATACATGAAGCTACTTTATTTTTCGCAAAATTGGATAATCGTCAAATTAAAATTAAGCGTGAATAAATTTATAACGCGAAGATCGGTCACTTTAAGAGAAATTAGTTGATTTCAAGGTCCATTATTTCCATGTGCAATCAAAAAATACTTCGTATATATTCTTCACGTAGGCAAAAATGTTTGTGATAGCTTGACGTTTGAATTCGAGAAATCCGTTAAATATTGAAAGTAGTTTCAAGCGTGCTCACAAAAAGTCCCATTTAAGTAAACAGGGGTTTAAGTACTGAATATTAAACAGAATGACATTAGTTAAAGAGATGCTTGTTCTGACAGTCGTACGGAAATTAGCCATTACGTCGCTATCGTTCATATAAAAAAAATTAGGTCACTATACGACATGCCAAAGCCCATAAAATGTCATTATAGCCATTCATTTGATAAGACCATATTTGCGTTTTTTACTGATTAAAACTAAAGACTTCGTACAGATCCTGCCAATTTATCATGCAAATCCTCGAATCCTTAATTCAACATATGGCGTGCCAACGGTTACGCTTAAAGGCCGAAACAACGCTTAAAGGCCGAAACAACTTAGGTTAGGTAGGTGTATACTGTAGGTATAAGGGGAACGAGGTAAGTAGACAGCGCACAGAGGACGTCGAGAGTTTAATCTTACCGATGTGTAAATTGTTAATGCGGGAACTCTATTAGGAAACTAGGCCAGCTGCTGACTGACGCCATCGACACAACTCTTCACCATCGAATGCGCTGCTATGTGCAATTAGTGGAGTAATTCCGGATATACGACGACAGCTATTGCATCTAAAATTGCTTCCGACATTGTTGCTCACTGATAATTACTTATTCATATCGAGAATGTTTAATTAAAACGTGATTATTGCGTATTGAATGTAACGTTCCGTAATTAGTTTTCATAATTAATATTTTAATTAAATATCTCTTGAAAAGCCTGCCGCACGATTATGACTATGTTATCGACGACGGAAGTTGTCTCGTAGCGAACGACGTCGGCACCCGGATAGACTTTATAGACGTTTTTAGCAAATATTCTGCGGGAAAATTAAGCCTTTTTGTCTGTCGAGTTTTAACTGAGTAAACACGTACGCCCACAAGCCGTGAAGCGAGCGCGTGCACACACTCATGTAGATCCTCCACTCAGACGGACGCACACACGCACACACACACACACACACACACACACACACACACACACACACACATACCGCACACAGGTTAATATCCTCGACGCTCTACATCAATTACGTTGTATCTACACAAGACGCGCCGGAGAAACTAGCCGGGAAACCCTCCCCCACCCCCCGACTTTGTAGCATCCTCTGAAAGAACTTCTTTCATTCGTCTTGCCTTAATGCCAATGGCCCAGATGCAGCAGTGACATCTCTCCGTGATTTACATGTTTATTAACTACGCATATACACACACATTATATACAACGAAGACATTCTTTATATACAAATGTGATCGCTTCCTTGGCGTCGGAGCGGTGCAATTCACAAATCACGCGGCACACTCCCCCTGTTACCTTCGCGAGCATTATTGTTAACTAGCTGGG
>NW_014577133.1:6495-8793 GCF_000485595.1 Priapulus caudatus | reverse complement strand
CACACACACACACACACACACACACACACACACACACACACACACACACACACACACACACACACACACGCTCCATGCCTATCATAAGCTACAGACAGGATCGAATATTTGGTACGCTATAGTCGGAGAGTGGAATAATGAAGGACGCGCACTGCATAGAACAATAGCGGATGATTTTCCAGCTGCGCAGTGAAATATTATATGCACACACCAAAAATAGAACAATGATTAATGCACAGGGGGTCGCAGATGGTTAATTATATTCGCTGAACAATATGCACAGTAGAGTAAAGTTACAGAGAAGCCAGAGAGAGCCCTTCCAGCGAATTACATTGTGTTTTTATTTTTTTGTTTTAGTCCACTTATTATAATTTCGTTTTGATTGTCAGCTTATTTCCATGCTAATTTTTATTCCTCATTGTCTATAATTTACGCTATTTTAATTACGTTCAAAATTTTCATAATAAATTTCAATTACGCTTAAATGGCAACGAGAGACGTGCAGAATAAAAATAAATTCATCAAGAGATAATAATTTAAAGAAACTGCTTCGGTTCAAACCCGAGCTACCAATGATGCGCATATCCCGTGGCGTTCATGTCGTACATGAACTGCAGATTGGAACTCTTTTCAACTGCATCTTGGGGCATCCACACTAGCGTTACTAAAGTATAAAAACCTACCTTTCATGAATAGATACACCATCATATAAGTATCGTCATCGTCAGATATCATCAGTATAAATCCGTATCATCGGCGTATTTGAACGACATACAGGATCGTACGCCGTAAAAGAAACGAAAGAGCCCTCAGTTTGACTCTTATTCCTACCATGGATGATCAAGAGTGTAACAGACCAGTAGTATGACGGACAGAGGCAAGATGCTGGCAGCAGTAAACATCGTAACTATCGCGCATGCGCAGACAACACGTCCCCGTGCGTCCGTGTAGAATTTTTAGATGGTAAATTCCGTCGGCCCACAAATAAGTGATTACCGGTAATTTCAGCGTCAGAATGCAACTTTACGAGCGCGAATTACGCGGTAGTGATACCTTTGGGAGATATTTAATTTTTTTAATTATGTAATGGTAAAGCGAAATTAGATTCCCCAAGCTACATTATTGAGATGTTTGAAGAGCGCCATTCAACGCACTTTCATTCCGTGCAGGTGGCGCCACATGCCTGCCGATCAAAAAATATTTATATTTTACGTTAAAAAGTATTATTTATTTTTTCAGCAATATCAAGATATCAAAGAATCAAACGGAATCAGAACAACGCAAGCCGCATGTCCACAGCATAGTGACTGAAAGCTAATACATTTTGCAGCCATAGCTCAGCTCAGAGTAAAAGTGCTAAAAAGACCAGCGATACCAGCGCATGCGTGCATACGTGCGTATTTGTATGAGTGGTCCATGAATCTGCATGCATGCACATGTAGAGAGAGAGAGAGAGAGAGAGAAAGCGAGAGAGAAAAAGAGAGAGAGAAAGAGAGAGAGAGAGAGAGAGAGAGAGAACGAGAGCGAAAGAGAGAAAGAGAGAGAGAGAACGAGAGCGAAAGAGAGAGAGAGAGAGAGAGAGCGGGATGGAGAACGAGAGCGAGAAGAAAGGGGGAAAGTTAGATAGGAGGGAGATAGAAAGCGAGAGAGAGAGAGAGAGAGAGAGAGACAGACAGCGAGAAGAGAGAGAAAGAGAGAGAGAGAGAGAGAGAGACAGACAGCGAGAAGAGAGAGAGAGAGAGAGAGAGAGAGAGAGAGAGAGAGAGAGAGAGACAGACAGCGAGAAGAGAGACGGGGTAGATAGGATAGAAAGGCGCGGGCGAATACCCGAAAGGATTCCGAACTAAAGTTACCTATTATAGAGTGCAACTCTATATAACTACCTATATACCTAACTACCTGTATAACTACCTATATACCTAACTACCTGTATAACTACCTATATAGTTTCCAGCATCTGTTCAACGGCAACATTCGTTTGAAAGCGTATAGGTTACGCGTGCGTTCTGAAAATTCCACGCCGCTGTGCGCGTACGCGGAAGTCAAAACACACGGATTCCTCTCTACACCTCGCTGCCCTAGCGGGATGCTGCCGCTCTACTGCAGAGTAATTGCAGCATCCCTCCGCATCCTCCGTGAAATCCCGTCCATCCAAGTCCAGCAGCGTGAAGTCTTCTTCTGCTTCCCGCATCCGATCATCTCAGCATCACCATTACATGACTCCGATATAATCGATAAAAGAGCGATAAAAACACCGCTATATACCACCGCTATCATTGATAAAAGAGCGATAAAAAC
>NW_014577133.1:2932-5830 GCF_000485595.1 Priapulus caudatus | reverse complement strand
CTCTCTCTCTCTCTCTCTCTCTCTCCCACTCCCTCTCGCTCTCCTCTTTCTTACCCTTTCTCTGTATTTATTTCCGTGCTTGGTCAGTGAACTCCAACACGTTAGAACATCATTCTCTCTTTCTGTTTCTGACACTGTCTTTCTTTCTCTCCACTAGAGAGCGAAAAGAAAAAGAAAAGCCTGAGGGAGAAGAATGATCTTCTAACGTGGTGGAGTTCACTGACCAATCACGGAAATAAATACGGAGAATGGGAAAGAGGCAGAGGGGGAAGAAGGGGTATGTATATATATATTTATTTATTTATTTAAATTTATATACATGTGTGTGTGCCGTGCATGCGCGTGCGTGTGTGTATGTATATGCGCGCGTGTGTGCGTGTGCGTGCGTGCGTGCGTGCGTGCGCGTGCGTGTCCGTCACGAGCATTGTTTCGAGGTTTGATTGAACGACACTGCTGGTTATCATGAAACCGCACATATATCACATAACCACACAGCGGTGATGGACGGAGGATTAAAGCCAAGCTGATGCTGAGTGATGTCCTATAACGTGGTGCAGGTCACCGACCAAGCACGGAAATAAATACAGAGAAAGGGGAAGAGGCAGAGAGAGAGAAAGAGAGAGAGAAATAATTATATTATATATAATATACTCACACAAATATATATATATATATATACTCACGCGTCTTTTTTTAAATTCATTTCCGCGTCTGAGCCAAAATTTGTGCCTAATGGAAGAGCGAGGATACGTTTCGCGTGTCATGCTGCGAGATTATATTTTGCATCTACTAAAGTTACGGATCCCCGTAAAACGACCCTACACACATTTCAACAGTGAAAAAAATTACCCGCTTGGCAGCAGTAAAAAAAAACAGCTTCGCAGCAGTTAGACAAAATATACCCGCTTTTCAGCAGTTAAAAATACCAGCATTTTAGCAATGTGTCTATATAGAATAACAGCGTATAGCGGTTTATACCGAGGCGCAGAGGCAGAGACGCACGATGTGAGGCTCGCGTCGGTTCGCCCAACTAGCTCGTACATCATTGCGCGAGGTAGGGAGGGAAAAAATGGCGGGAAAAATAGAAGCAGGCAGAAAAATGTGTTCGAAGCTCCGCGAAAACGTCACAGGTTATAAGCGGACAAGCTGTTCGCGTTGGAGATGAAAAATTCGAACAGTGCGCGCGCGCGCGCGCGCGCGTGTGTGTGTGTGTGTGTGTGTGTTGTGTGTGTGTGTGTGTGTGTGTGTGTGTGTGTGTGTGTGTGTGTGTGTGTGTGTGTGTGTGTGTGTGTGTGTGTGTGTGTGTGTGTGTGTGTGTGTGTGTGTGTGTGTGTGTGTGTGTCGTGTGTGTGTGTGTGTGTGTGTGTGTGTGTGTGTGTGTGTGTGTGTGTGTGTGTGTGTGTGTGTGTGTGTGTGTGTGTGTGTGTGTGTGTGTGTGTGTGTGTGTGTGTGTGTGTGTGTGTGTGTGTGTGTGTGTTTGTGTGTGAGGGGGGAGGGGGAGGGTGCTGCGGCGCCAATGTTGCTAGTGTGGATCGATGGAAACTTACCTCCGCCGTGTGTAGAACGCCTACTCGGTGTACGGGCGAGTCGATCGATACAGGAAGCTACGGTAGAGCGATAACTCTGTCTTTCGCTCTCTTTCTTTCTCTCCCTCTCTCTTTCTCTTTTACGCTCACTCGCTCCTCCTTTCGCTCGCTTCTCCCTTTCTCTCGCCCACACGCTCTCACGCTCTCTGTTCCTCTCTTGTTTGCTCCTTCACTCTCTCGTTCTCTCCCTCTCTAGCGCGCGGCCTCTAGCTGTGTGTCTTTGTGTCTGTGTCTTCTCTCTTTCGCTCGCGCTCTTCTGCTTTCTCTGCCTTTAAACGAGCCGATGTGAACGCCTTACATCTGGATTATTGAGATATGACACCTGCGAAATAACAGTACTGCATTAACGGAGTATACATTTATACGGCTACTATAACATTTATAACAGCACAGGGTTGAGAGAATGTTCGTCGATAAATAGTTAGTAATTCAAACAATTTCTTTACCTTTTTTTGCAACCCGTTTAACGTTTCCTCATTGATAGTTATTAGTGGCAATTATTTTAGATTTATTAGTATTTTAATTTTATTTACACGCTGAATTAATCCGGCAATCTATCATCTGTTTAGACCTAATGAGATGTGGTGTTTTTTAAATATCCAATACCTAGCGGCTGGCTTAGGAGAAATAAATCATTCAGGTCACATAATTATTACGTATATAATTAAGCGAGGCACGTGTATTAGAACTTCCGAAGATAACCATACACGAACGAATCGGAGGACAAGTCACCGATAAGGTGTTCCATCGTATAAGATCAAATTAAGAGCCTGTCAATCATCGTGGAAAGTTTGTACACGTGAAAATGGAAGCGCGTGGTATAAGCTGCGTTCACACGAGGAGAAAGTTGCGTTCACACGCTAAAATATACGCGGCTTGCTTAGCCACGGCTTGCTTAGCCGCGAATGCTCCGGCTTGCTTANAGTGCTCTAGTTTCGTATGTTTTTGACATATTAAACGAATTCGGTGCCATGTTCCATACGCCTAGGCCCTACATAAACGGATGTCTGCACGTCACAAAAAAACCATGATGACCATAAAAAATAAAAAATAAAAAGCAACACGGATGCGACATTGGAGAAGTTTTTTACGTGGGCTTCAGTGATTTTCCCGAAGTAACTGTAACAATGCGCGGCGATTGTGCGCATACCGCCATTCGGCATACGTAACAGCTCTCTCTCTCTCACACACATGCACTCTCTCTCTCTATCTCTCCCCCGCTTTCGCTCTCTCGCTCTCTCGCTCTCTCTCTCTATCTATCTCTCTCCCCCGCCTCTCGCTCTCTCGCTCTCTCTCTCTCTCTCTCTCTCTC
>NW_014577133.1:0-688 GCF_000485595.1 Priapulus caudatus | reverse complement strand
ACACACACACACACACACACACACACACACACACACACACACACACACACACACACACACACACACACACACACACACACACACGCCAGCACACACACGTACGTAACCGAGGGCATGGAACTCTTTAAACAACTTGAACTTTTCCAAAGCGACTAACTTTGCGGAACGTGATGGATGAATTGATGCATGCCGCGCCCAAAGCGCTAGCTTGCTACACTAGCCTGGATAGTTAGTTCATTGCCCGGGCGGTTTTCACGGGCTGATACCCGTATCAACTTGTTTATCCCTACTACTACTACTACTACTCCTACTCGCTACTCATCGCTAATTAATTGGAGCCTCAAGACCTGGGCGTTTTATTGCTGCTGCTGCTGCTGCTGCTGCTGCTGATGATGATGATTCTGATGATGGTGCTGCTGCTACTGCTGCTACTACTACTGCTGCTACTGCAGCGTAGATGGATAGATGAGAGATAGAGAGAGAGAGAGAGAGAGAGAGAGAGAGAGAGAGAGAGAGAGAGAGAGAGAGAGAGAGAGAGAGAGAGAGAGAGAGAGAGAGAGAGAGAGAGAGAGAGAGAGAGAGAGAGAGAGAGAGAGAGAGAGAGAGAGAGAGAGAGAGAGAGAGAGAGAGAGAGAGAGAGAGAGAGAGAGAGAGAGAGAGAGAGAGAGAGAGAGAGAGAGAGAGAGAG
>NW_014577132.1:653648-667683 GCF_000485595.1 Priapulus caudatus | reverse complement strand
ACGGTTGCTGGTATTCACTGCAAACTCACCATTGGTGAAGCTCTGCCATAGTTCTGGATTAGAGGTTTTTATGGCATCCATGCGTGCGATGAACTCTGGAATGTTTTGAGCATAATCTAGCCTGGCATATGCAAAGAAGTACTTACAAAGATGCTCAAGTGATACCAAGTAGAGGTGCCAGTTACCTTCCCGTATAGCCATCTGGAACTGTAACAGTGTCATCACTTGCCGCATGTACATCCTAGCCCATTATACATTGGGTCTGTCTTACGACTAGCGTCAAACTCTCGTAGCTGTTTCTCAAGATTGAAGGATTCTATATCCATTTTGAATGCCTAGTGCGCTTCTGCAACGCCTGTCTTATCTCGGCATGCTTCAGTCAGCTGCTTTACGCTGGCTACTAAGGCGTCACGTACAACAAGTTGATCCTCAAGGAATTTCTCCATCCAGAGATCGAAGAGTGCCTGAAGAGTTAACTGGTGTGCTTCGATCGCTCTGTTGTAATGATTGCCATTTAAAATCTGTGATACAGTCACGCTACTGTACAGATCTGCTTCTTGCCAAGACCTTAAATTATTTAAAACATTTATAAAATTATGACTTGTTTAGATATATGTCTTGACTAGAAATACAAAGTTAAAAACTCAAATAGAGTCCGATTGCGTTCAAAAATTTAAAAATGCGTGGTAAGATTATATATATATTTTTTGATAATAACGTCAAAAACCTGTTTATATCCATGCAAACAGAGTTCAGATGAAAGGTTGTCTCAACTATAATGCATTTGGTACTCAAACTCTATGAACACATTTTGATTATATGTTTAAAATAATGTTGAATACCAAAAAATCATACAAATCGCTTTAAAAACGCGGCCATTTTGAAATTCAAAATGGCGGCCCTAAATGTTAATAGAAAAACTGGCACCCATTTTTTTCTTAATCAGTGATGTTTCTAGGGGTGTTTAAACATGGGTGCCAAGAATCTACCCAAAATTTTGCTTTTTATACATAAGCCCACAGACTAGTACGCCACTGATCTAATATGCCGGACCGTACCTCGCCTACTCCACTAACGAGTCTAGGGAGTCGCCTACGCCTACTCCCTAACCATATCAGATAGTTACCAGGGTACGTTCAAGTATACCGGACCGTACCCAGGGTACGTTCCGGCAGTACCCTATGAGCCGAACGCCCGTGTGTTAGTTTAGATGCCTTACAAGGATTTAGTGTGCTTGTAATGTATGCTAGCAACAAGCGTGGGCAGCAACCACTCCAAGCGACATATACATAATTAATATCAGGAGTAGATAATAGAAGATCTTCTATTATCTACTCCTGATAATATATACCCGAGGGAGAGAGAGGAGACAGCGAGCGAGGAGAGAGAGAGAGAGAGAGAGAAAGATCGCGCGTGCGCGAAAGCAATGCAGATTTCCACACGTTGTACATTCACATACAATTGTTTATTAATCTGACTAACCAATAATGTCATAATAATTATACAAATGACCAACAGCACATAAACAGTTTATGTGCTATTGATATGATGAACTTTCTACTCAACTGAGAGAATAAACTGATATAATATCAAGAGTGAATAATAATAGATCTATTATTATTAGCATAGCAATACGCTTTAAGTTCCAAACTCTAACTGTAGCCCTGACACCAAAAGATATACCTACGGTTCCTCCATTCTAAATTCATCTCACTACAGGTCGTTGAGACAAGGGCAAGTGTCACTTAAATGAATAGCAAGAGGATAATACATTACATAAATAAAATTTAATTTTTAATTGTTGTAAAAATTAATTGTTGTTATTAAAATGTTGTAAATAAATCATGTAAATATTTGCGTTAATTGAAAAAAAAATGTTAAACAGATAAAGATAGAAAAATACAGAAAACAGGAAAATAATTAGAAATTAATTGATAAGTGAAGATAAGTGAACATAGTGCAGCACGAAACATGGCAAAAAACCACCCATATTCAGTTTTAGTGGTGAAATTATAGGACCGATTCTATAGAACTCAGATAGCAACCTTTGTGCTCTCCATAACATCTTTGCAGTTTTTTCAATTGCATGTGAATCAATGACCCTTTCGTTTGAATAATAGTATTTAATACAAACTGTATTAACCAATCCCACCATTTAGGAATTTGCATGTAGGATTGATTTCTTACTAAATCCTAAATGCCTTTAGGCAGATAGCATGCCTAAACCATGATCAAGCAATAATAATACACGTGCACACGCCTGCAATATTTACAAATAATTGTCTGTTTTCTCATCACTAGAGAAGGGGTTAAAATATCAAAGAAAAGGTTTTATGGGTTTTCATGGTATCAACAGGAGCACCAAGATGGGAATCCCTGGATGAATTGCTGTTCACAGGAACAAGACTGGCTAGAATTGAGACGTTCTAAATATTGTAATGGAATTCACCAAGAGAGCAGTAGTATTTGTGAAATTTCCTATCATACAGCACAAACAATTTTCACATAAAAAGTTGAGCCAAACATGCTCAAACAGCAGTTGACCACTTCTAGTAAGTAAATAAAGTTAACCATAGCTATGACATCTCACAGGATAAACACCCATTAGTTCCGTTAGTTCCATTAGTTCCGTTAGTTCCATTAGTTCCATTAGTTCCGTACAACCATGCGTTTGTTAAGCGCAGCAACAATTAGTTACGTGGACAATAAACGAAACAGCATTTATCCGCAAACGATAGACACAGAAGCTTTATAAATCGAGAACGCGGTGAAATCTAGCCTACATAACAATAACAGCATCGAGCACATATTACACGGGGATTCCCTCCCGGGCATGGATGATTACGGATGCATGCTGTTGTCGAGAAACGAGTACTCGTCACCAGGATGCTGGATCGGCGTGCGCCAGTGAGCTGAGCTGGTGCGCTTGTGGAATCGCGCTCGCAGCTTCACAAACATGTCCTCCAGTTTGGGCATGTCCATGACGTCAAAGATTTCGTTGATGTCTGGCATTTCGTAGTGCTGACTGATGATTGCTGTCTTCAGCTGAACTCCTGGGAAATATGAACGGTGTTGCTAATACTAGTTAAATGTACGTGTGTGTTGGAGGCAGTTTGATATGTTAGGCGGTAAATTTCATACGTAAAGTTATGCATTCACGATGTAAGCTTAATGCATAGTGTAAACTTTACGACCGGATTTAACCACATTATTACTCAGACAATAAATTCGGCTCCAACCACCATGATGCTTTATTCAAAAAGACCCCGCAAGCTGCTACGATGCGAACGTTTGCGTTTCTGTTTCTGTTTCTCTTTCGTGTTAGTGTTACGGTTACGTCAGAGCATACGTCAGGGCTATATACACTACACATAGTTACTATAAACAGTTGTATTACACAAAGTTGTTGTTACACAAAGCAGTACGAGACGAATAAGATTATAAAAAAATTACACTAATTATTCCTGGACCAATGAAAACCATTTCCTATGAGATGACCTCTGTTGGGTAAATCTATGTAGTAAGTGGAGATGCAATAATGTTATAAAATAGATAAGCAGCCCATAGCGTGATTAGCATGGACCTGATACTATTTAAAAGACAAACAATTGTTCACAGCCAGAACATTGTGGAATTGATAACCAATAGAAGACACGATGCAAGCATGTTCCGGGGAGCTGGCTCTAATGCTAATCACATTGAATCAGGTTTTGATGAAAAATAGTTTACCTTGTGCCCAGTCAGGTATTCTCTTGCGGGGCTCGTCTTCGTTGTCGGTGGAATCATCTGAGTGCAAATCATTGATGTTGTAACAGTCAGTCTTTCTCAGTTTGGGCTTCACTGCCTTGGGAGTTAGCTCATATCTGAAAGCAGTTAACATCAGTTTATAAATAACAGCTTAGGCTCAGCGCAGCTCGCTTCAGAATCATCAAACAATATATGATGTATTTCCCATCCCTCAGCTCTAAACGACATTGTTAAACAATAAATGCAAAGCAAAATAATGATCACAGAGATGTTTTATCAATCGTGCTTGGCAGTGTGCATGGAGAAGGAAGCCTCCACTACACACATACTTACGAGTCAATGTTGTTCTTCTTTGCCTGCTGTCCCATTGCACTGCTGTTATTGTAGGTTGAGTTGAGATTCGCAGTACTGTTGACAACCTTCAATGCATTGTTGTGTTTCTGAATGAGCCGGGCAACCTCTTCTTGCCTCTTCCGATCTTCTTCAGCCTGCCTCTTTTCCTCAGCCTCCTTCAACAAGTGCTGACGTGCCTGCGAGTATTCGTACATTGTATATGTATAGATAAAAATACCCACGTCGCAAAAACGAAAATGGGAAACTGTTTTTTTGGATGGCATATAAAAAACTAAGCAGTTACCATAGAACTGTTTTTCTAGAAATTGTACTGAATGGTACGAGTAATCAAAAAGTCAAATAACAAAAAGCGTTTGCGAATGAGCCCAAAATTACATAGGTTGCGAGCCTACTATATACATTGTGTTCAGGTTTAGATGGAACCATTTAACAATCTTGTCCGGACTTATATGACATATAAAAAATTGGTTGGTTGCCACCTTGCCATTGAACCATAGGAATTGGTCTGACTGCCAGATGGAATTCATCAGGTTCCTACTACAATCGCTACATTCGTGCCTAACCATAAAAAAATAACAAAAAAGGTTTGATCGAGAATGTGAGAAGCAAGTGATTAAATAACAAAGTTTCCATATTGAACAGCTGAACACTCCTTACTATTTCTCGCTGTTTTTCAATCTCCTTCTGTGCAAGTCTATCTTTCTCCCTTTGGCGTTCCAGCTCCATCCGCTTTCTCTGTTGACGCTCCTTTTCCAACACCAATTCCCTAAAACAGAATATTTAATTTATATACTTGTAACAATGCGTTGGCTATGTTTGCCTATGCTGTCCTAGGTAGTTTTCAGCCATTTTAAACATAAGAGCTGCTACAATGTAGGCTATTTAAAGTTAAAAATCCCTGAATATATACCCTACCTAAAAGCATGATTGTAGTATTAAAGAAATGATTTCAAACAGTCTTTCAAATCATTCTCGTATCTTTCCGACCATTACAATACTTACTGGAATTGGTTGCGTAATAACAAGTGTCTACAGTACAGCTAATATGTCTTAGAACATTCGTACATTCCTTTCGTTCACCAAAATATGCAACGATTGAATTTATTTGTTGACTTCTTGTTGATGCAGTTACATGATGATGCAACTTGTTTCTTACAAGACCCTGTGCCTACACTTTATTAATAAGTAACTTGCATTAAGTAATAGAGATACTGTACCAGTCTAAAACCACTACGTCACTCAATAAAATGCACTTGTCTGGAAATTGCCAGTTTCAAGGAAACGAATTTGCGACACGAAAGAAAGTGGCTGCATTATTTGCAATTTATATACCATAACAGAACAACCCCATAGTAATATTTATACTGAAGTAATCAATTACATGTTTGCTAATAGGTGAGACCTAATTTGTCTACATTATTTTAATTGTGATTCATTTGAGAGATAATAATTTACAAAAGGTCATGAAATGTTCTTAAAATGCTATGTATATGGAAGAAAGTCGGGCATTTCTTTGGCTTAGTTTTATCGCATAGATCTATATCGAAATTTGCTTTTAGTCTTGACGTTGCCTGAAATTTTTTAAAGGTTTATGAAGATGGGCTAATAAAAAGATCTCCCCCCCCCCATTAGCCGAACTACATTACTGCTTACTTCTCTTCCTTCTGTCGCTGCCACTCCCTCTGTTTTTCCTGCTCTATGCGTTGTTGCCGATCAAGCTCATCAATCCGCTGTCTTTCTAAATCTGCCAACCTGTGTAAAATAATAAAAATTGTATTACATCATCGTTATCTATAAAGAAACCTTAAAATCCAGTACAGCTGAAGCAGTCCTTCAGAGAAATGGGTCAAATTGTCTTCAAGATAACGTAACTGAACGAATAACTTGCTTTGAAAGTCTATATAATGAGAATGTCTCATGAACACACCCCTCGCACCGCGATCAGCTGGGAACTGCCAAAAATGAAAGGAGACCTAAAAAAACATGGCTGGTAACATTCAAGAAAAATGAATATCACTTCAGAAGAGACAAATGGAAACTGGACATGAGCATGAAACATCCCTGCTACCCAATGTGCAAACTAGTATGGGAGGAGCTAACCTTGTATTGGTACGCAGTGCTATGGTAATTTGAGCATATAATAACAAGAGGAAGCGCCTGCCTATCGAGCATATATATCATTTACAGAAATATAATATTAATGTTTCACCCAGTTTAACGCTACACCAACTAGAACCCAATTGAAAATGCACAAGCAGGTAGGAAGCTAAGAAAGCTTATAATATAGCAAAAGCGGCCGTAGTGCCATGTCACGGTTACTCAGCCCGCACGCAAGTTAAGGCTTTCATCTCGGGAATTTCCCCTGTTCTATGACGTACTTTTCGTCCTGGAGCCTCTTCTGTTCCGCCAGCTTCTCCTGCCTCTCCTGTTCCTCAAAATCTCGCTTCCGGATAAACATCGCGTCATGCCGGAGCTTCTCCTCCTCCTGCTCCCGGATGCGATTTAAGCGCTGATCGTTCTCCTGAATGCGCTTCTCTTGTGCGTTCTGCTGCCTCTGCATCCTGCACAAGAAACACCGCATTGTAATGTTATTGCATACATGCAAGGCGGTGACATGAACAAAAGCGCGGTCCGCAAGGGCAATATGTAGTAATATTTTATAGCGGAATAGTGGGGCACCGCACCCTGCTTTATGCATGATCTGTCCCACTACCCCCAATCTACAGTACATCTGCCATTAATCCTGTCAAAATTATGCACCAATAAAGAAACAAAAGCATAACGTGTAATGCGTGCCTTGTATAGACTATTAATATGAGCGAGAGGTAACGCGTGTAACTTTCCAGTACGCACTCGATATGCCAATGGGCTAGTTGATCAATAAAGCCAGGCCTCATGTGGCCCCCCTAGAACCATCAGTGTAACAAAAACTTAGCATAGAACAATAGAACAAGTGCTGTCTTATGTCATGACTGAGACAAAGAGAACTAATACATGTGCAATAAACGTGCTGCATGTATTGTAGGTTTAACATTCATCAACTTCATCTTTCCCATGGCGTTCTATCTCCCCTTGAATTGTTGAGGGGGGGAGTAAATCGTCGCTCTCTACCTAAGTTCTTGCTTCTCCTGCAGCAGCTTCTCCTGGCGCTCCCTCTCCTGCGGGTTGCGCCGGTGCAACCTGCTCTCGAGGAGGAGAGCCTTCTTCTCCTGCTCGGCATGCTGCCGCGCGAGCCTGGTCTCGAGCACGCGCCTGGCGCTCTCCTCCCGCTTGCGCTTCTTCTCCAGCGCAAGCTCCTGCAGCATCTCACGGCGCTTGCGAGCGGCCTGCTCCTCCTTCTCCTTCTTCCTCCTCAGCTCGTGCTGCCGCCGCGCCTCTTTCTCCTAATGTGCGCGAGACCAGTAGAAAAATGCCCTTTTCAAAAATTTTCCCCATGCTTTCAAAGGACAGGCTGCCTCGACCGGCTCAGGACTCGACCGGCTCAGGACTCGACCGGCGGATCTGAGGCTTTCCACCAGTTGAAGGGGAGCATTTACATGACATTGTGATGATGGGATTGTAAGCAGAGGGTTAGGTCCAAACATTATATTAGTACAATTTTATACGAAATGATAATCTAGATCACCAATTGCTCAATCACACTAAGAATGAGTAGGAGAAGTGAAAACATCTATTTGCTAGTTTTGAATGCAATATTAGTAGAAATAGGCAACACCATTAATTCGAGTTAGAACAACTATGAAACATAAATATGAATAAGACAGCATACTTGCACCGTCACCTTCTTAGGTGAATTACGGCTTATAAAAGAAGAGATGATGCCATTAGAAGAAGTGGGTACCACCAGATTGGCTGGCCTTTTGCTAGCACTGCCAATGAATGTCTTTACTCCAGGTCTTATTATCTAACAGAAGAGAAGAATAAATGTTTTTAATGTTAGGCTCTCTGTATATGATTACTACACAGATTTGCTAACTACACTACTATTGATGACAGTATTTATGACATTATTCAACCTTTTCTCGCTAACTGATATTGACACGTCTGACAGATTTTGTGCAAAGGTTTGCGACAAAGGTTGCACAATGCACGTGTGAGCCAAACACACAAACAAAAGCCCAATATTACCTTGTTGGAAGGACATGTGTTAGGTGTGATGCGTCTTTCTGAACCTGGGTTCACCACCTGGGCGCCTCTCGTGCGTGTAGGTTGCCGGTCTGCAGACCCACCATCTCCAACAGTCTCAGAGTCAGAATCGCTCGATGTCTTGCCTCCATTCGGTTTTCTACTCATCCGAATGATGTTTGTTGCTTGCCCATTGTGCTTGAAACGTGCTTGTTTTGCACGTGCAGAACCCGACTTCAAAATGAAAAGAAACAATATGAAATATTCCCATTTTCCATATTTTGTAAGTTATTGCTTCATTAAAGTTGCTTAACCACGCAGCTAAATGCATATATAGACCTACTGTGAGCTCGTCTATGTTGCAAAAATTCACTAGAACTCATTTGTATTGCTACTTTCATAACATTTCTTCTTAAAATCTAACCGAAATTACTTCTCTTAGGAGCGATCGTTAACAGTTCTTTTCTATGATAAAACAAGTTATAATTCATTAATATATATTATATGTTTATTCAGTACAAAATTGTGAAATTTGTTTAAATCATATCATTATCTATATTACTTATGCAATCAAGAAACAAATACAGTGTTTTCGTTCCAGGAACTATTTGCGCTAGCGTAGGGCTACTGCTAGCTGTGTGACATAACAACATCGACATAATTTTGAAAATCCCAATGTTTGTAGCACTTCTCTGGCTCAATGAGAACATTTTGTGATGTTTGCACACTGCAAGTATGCTCACAGTAGGTATATATAGGCTTTTTGTTGCGAGCTTTATCCGTTTTAATGATCGAAAACAGGTGATGTCACGTAGTCTCCGAGCTCAGCGAGTACATGGACGAACTGCATACACAATAAAGCTGCACACACTCATCACACTAATCTCACCTGCTACTTTGACTGCACACATAACATCATGAATCAACAACGGCACCGGTCGACACACATGCAGCACATACACAGTCGCACATCCTGGCCCATGGTGGCTTACCAGATGCGAGTCACTCGGTCTCTTCCTTGAGGAGCGCTTTCCACCGTCACTATCAGTCATCGCCACCGGGTGTATAGGTGGTTTACCCGATGCAACATCAGCAGCAACACCTTTCTTCGGCATTTTTGACCTAGTATAAGATGATCATATGAAAACCACAAAATGGTATACCACGGATTGCAGATACTCGCATTGCATTGGCAAAGAACAACTCGAAAAAAAGCTGACATTGAGTATGCATGGCAATGACAGACTTGTGAACTGGCCACAAAAGGGTCCCTACCTAGTGATTCTCATCGGCCGCTCTGGTGGGGTACAGAAGTCTGAAGCTTCGTTATCAGTGCTCTTTTGGCTGGAACTGCCTCTGTCAACTGGCGTCTCAGCGCGGCACCGTGCATTCTGGTCAACTGCTCGGGTTGTTTGCCTTGGTCGAGCCTCGGTCGGCGTGGCCACACCTCTCTCTTCTTCACTCTCTTCTAGCTGACGACCCTTACCCAAACCGTCTGGAGCAGAATTAGCTACCTGATTGCAGGCTGCAACACTAGGGGAAGAACACGGGGAAGTCCTGCTCTTTAGCATCTGTCGGGTCTTTGTGCGCGTGACACGCTGTGGTGCTGGCTCACTCGTCTGTTCAGGCTCCTCAGCTTCCTCGTTGCTATCGACGACGGGAAGGTCTTTCACATCCATCTTCGGCTGCCGCACCTTGGTGCGCGTGACACGCTGTGGTACTGGCTCACTCGTTTGTTCACGCACCTCAGCTTCCTCGTTGCTATCGACGACGGGAAGGTCCTTCACATCCATCTTCGGCTGCCGCACCTTGGTGCGCGTGACACGCTGTGGTGCTGGCTCACTCGTCTGCTCAGGCTCCTCAGCTTCCTCGTTGCTATCGACGACGGGAAGGTCCTTAACATCCATCTTCGGCTGCTGCACCTTGGTGCGAGCACTGCGAATAGGTTTCGACACCGGTGGGACAGTCGGAAGTGGTGGCGGCATCTGTAACGTGAAGCAAAATGTTCTATAGCCCTATACATTGAGGGCCAGCACAGACAGTTGTGGTCAAGAGTATTTCGGCACAAGTCGACTGTGATGAAAAGACAACCTGGAGGTAACTTTATAAGCAATAATATATAATAATAATGATAATAATAATAACAATAATAACAGTATAGCTTCGACCACACTAACCTCTTCATCAGTTAAAGCTATGCTTCTAGATCGTCTACTGCTCCTCCTCAATTCTGCGGCTGCCTGTTTCACATCTTTTATCATTTGCATCTCCTCCGCTTGTTTCATCAGCTTCTTGCCAAGCAGGGAGGAGCGTCTGTGGCCATGCTGCAGGGACGCACGGTTCAGCATGGCACTACTGAGCCGCCCTGACCTTCTTGATACACTACTTCGTCGCCCAGACCTCCTCGACACACTGCTACGCCCCGCCGACCTTCTCTCATTGCTCAACCGACATACTTCAGTGGTGTCACCGCTCAACGAAGGTCGCTGGATTTCAGCAATTTCCTGTTTGCTAAGGTTATGCAGGGAAACTATCGCTTCTTTATCCACAGCACCGCAAACTCGCTCGACGCTGTCTTCCACGATCATCTCCAATGGGGCATGCGGCTCGTTGCTATCCGGTTTTATCACATTCGTTTGTGCGGACTTTTCTGTGGCTTGCTCTCCGTCGGTGTCTGACGATGCATGAATGACAGACGACTGCTCCATGCTGCAATCTGCTTTCTCGGGTGTTCCAATAATCTGATGGTACTTGTGCTTAATCGCGCACACAATGTTTGTCACCATCACTTTTGCGGACATCATTTTTGGATCAACTGGTGACGAGGAGACAGACTCTGACTGGTGCATCAGAATAGACTTGTTCACACTCGTATTGGCTGCAGAACTGTGTGATATGTTTACAATGCTCGCATTCTCTGCGATGGCTTCGAAAGCCTTTACTCTAGATTTGACTGGTGGACTTGCGTAAGGTGAGAACCTTTCAGTCGGCGTTGTGGGGGTCATTTGCTTACTTGATTGACCTAAAAGCAGCTGTGTTGTTGGTGTGGAGACTGTGTCAGTGATTGCAGCTTTCGAGACGTGGATCTCATCTGCAGCAGGCTTGATATCTACTACCTGATTCAATGGCTTTGAGACTTTTGGAGTTTCAGGATCAAACACTTCAATTCGATCTAAAACAATGACAGGACTAAGTGCAACACCAACGGCCATAGCCTGCTCAGTTTCAGTTGGACTACCTGCCTCGAAGACATCACTGTTTGTACTATCCGAGCATCCGAGTTCCTCTGCCAAAGGTTCCTCTTCAGTGTCACTTTCCACTGCAAAAATTACACGCATCAATATGTTAGTAAAGCTGCACAATACATTTCGTTTGTATACACTGTACAATTGCATTTTAATTGTAAATTATAAAGATACTAGAAACATTTATACAATGCAAACTTTATAGATTATTCTTTTACATGATAACTTATCTACAAACACATGTCTAATCTTTAAAACTCACCTATATGTATAATTGATGATTTGGCATTTCTTTTCTTTCTACTTAACTTGCATCTTTTTGGCTTCTTCTTGGGAACAGGCTCAACTTCTGCCTCACTCTCTTTGTCACTGTCTGAGTGCAATTCCACCACTGGTGCATCTTGGGGTTCTGCTTGTTGTTGTGGTGGCTGCTCACTAAACGCCACATTGCGAAGCTTGTTTTGGTTAGGCTTGATACGCTCAACTTCGGCCAAGCACGTTGCTGACATAGATGCCAGTCGCTGCTGACTCGGAAGCCTTTTACGCTTCATAATCTCCAGCTGCATAGACCACTTCATGGAGGCAATGGGAGAAGCAACCCGCTGTGGCCGACCTCTTTTACACTCCAATACCACATCACTCCCCTCTTCTGCGATGGCATCGTCGGGGATAGACAATGCAGCATCCACATGAGTCTCGACGGTCAGCTTGCGCCTTGCCTTGGGCTCATGCGTGGCTTTGCTGTAAGTACGTATGCGAAAGATTTGTTAGCAAGCCTTTCAAGACTGAAATGAAATCTGCTGTGATGGCACGTTGAATAGAGATTAACTGACGTTTCATTACGGTTCTAGTATACGAGTACCTGAGGCTGTCGTTGTTTTCATCTTCATCTTCATTACAGTATTTTGGCACAGCTTTAATCTGACGGCATCTTCCCCGTTTTGTGCCTGGTGTCTTAGGGAGTGGCTCAATATCAGGCCTTGAAAATATATTGATTATGATTGATGTAAAACAAGGATGTACATGTTATACATGAACTCACACTATTCGCTACCTATAATAAATTATCAAAATCACATGAACACCCTAGATATTGTATTTAAATGTCCATAATTATCTTCCTATAAGTCAAAATTCTCACAACATAGTATTAGTCACATTTCTTGGCTTCAACTCACTTTGTTTGAAGTTCTAACACAGGTCCACCAAAAACCTTATAAGCATTTCTTTTGCTTAAGCAAAGACAAACACTACCATTGTGACAGTTATTTTAAAACAATGTGGCCATGTATAGTGATTTCACTGTTATTGTTCATGTAAATTTGAACGACAATACCTTTTACGTAGAGCAATAAGGGATGGATATATACATTACATGGGATTCATGTGAAGGGCATGGATGCAAACCAGATAGAGCAGCCAGTGGGGTGCATTGTAGTGAGCACTGTTCAACTGTGCTCAGCGGCAAGTAAGGAGAGCAACCAGGTCACTTGCTTTTAGTGCCATGGAGGAAATTCAAGTCCCATATTGGTCGTTACATGAAGTAAGGAATGGAGCAGGGAGAATATACATGTCTATTCCTCCTAGCTTAAAGGGATAAGTAGACTCTAGGATTTTACTGCATACAACTGTACTTACTGTGTAACAAATCGTCTATACCCACACGTATTTGTTGCCAGATACCTAATTTAATTGTTATAATTAATTACACATCAACGCTACGAAATTTGAATGGCGCCATGACACCCGCGGCCGTGCTGCCACCCCCATAAAAATGCGCATTTGACAATTTATTTTGCACGTTACAGACCGAGGGCTAATCACAAAAGTGCAATTATATTTATACCTAAATGCTATTTAACCGAACGATATTCATTTTAGAGCAAATTTATCCATATTATAACTGAAACTATATGTCGTTTATAAGATATTACATACATCCTTTTGCTTTTAAATTAATAAATAAGAAACACCCTCGGTCTGTAGCCCTTAGCTGAAAAGTGGTTTTGCGCAACTCATCAGATCGTGCGCTTTGAGTGGCGCCACTGTCGTTGTAATCAAACTGTATAGTCGTTAGTTTTAAAACATTTTTTAATAATAATGGTGATTGAACCATGAAACTTTTTATGTAGCGTAATTTTAACCTAAATTAACTGAAAATAACCCTAGAACCTAGTGTAAACGATCCCTTTAATAAAACAGTGAGGAACAATGCTATGGTTGCTACTAGGGCCGTAAAATCAAACTGAATTCCATTGGCCTGTAGTTAAACCACCATGATATATCATAGACATACCTGGCAAATGCTCTCTTTGATTCCACAAGAATTTCTTCGAGCCAGGTAAAGTGTGCCTCAGTCCTAGTTTTAAAATCTGCTATATTTTTTATTGTTTCTAGGTGTACCGAATAGCTATCCGTTGTCGATCTAGCCATCGTAAACGGTCTGAAATATAAAAACAATTTCAAGTTGAGGCTGGATATATTATATAGATATTACAAGGAGTAAGATAATATAGATCTATAAGATAATATAATATAAGATAATATAGATCTATATTATCTTA